>NC_056726.1:41645644-41700644 GCF_019279795.1 Protopterus annectens | reverse complement strand
CCACATGATGGTTGAATATGAGATTGTTGTCAACCTGAGTGCCCAGGTCTCTCACCATGGGTTGTGTGCTTAGGGAGTTGCCGGTGATGTGGTAATCAGCAGGGGCCGTGTTTTTGCTGAATGGTATGATAATACATTTTTTTGCATTTAACTTAAGGACATGACTTTGGCATCAGTTATTTGTAGCTGTGAGACCCTCTTGCAGTATGTTAACATCATCTGGGGAGTCAATTTACCAGAAAGGCTCATCCAGACTCTGCTACACTTTGCTGTGAAGGAAAGGTTAGTTTGCTGTTATTTTTTGTATTTCTGTATTGCCTTTCTATATTTTGAATACTGTAGTTTGTTTTCTTTACCTTGTGTTTTGCTTGCATTCTGTTTTAACAGCATATTAAAACTTCAAAAGAGACCACAGCTCTCTCTGTTCTGAGTCAGGCAGAATTTTTTCTCCTCCTTCCCACCCATTTAAGTTGTCTTGTTAAATACCACTGTCTTTCTAGTTGCCCGCCTCTTATGTTAATCTGACCATATATCTCATTTCTCTCTACTTTCACTGGCTTATGTGAGTAATCACAAAACCATCACTTTTGAAATCCCACCCCTTCAATTATTTAAATTTATTGGCCATCCTACAGTATTTCATAGTACCAAAATACAAAAGTAACCACCCCTTTCAGTCCATCTTGCTGTTTTAAAAATAGTAACTCTCCACTAAACCTTAACTTTTTAAACAGGTAAAACTCAAGTTACCTACTTTCATATCTAACTTCTCTAGTGCACACTGCAGAGTGCATTCTTTTCAATCTTACCTTTAAGCATCCCTGTTACTAGCACTTTCTCTAATACCTAAAAGATCATCTCTACTTGACTCCAAGTAGACTTTTCTCTATCTGTTAAACCTAGCACTTGCTCCTACAGTACTTATTACCTTGATACGGCACTCTTATAGATAGCACCCCAAAAGGCAACCCCCATTTCTCGGTCACCCACGTCCCCGGAATCTCTTTTAAAGTTTTTGTCTAGTCCTTCTAGCATGTCGAGGGATCAGTTGCTAGTGTCCTCTCCTGCTCAGCTGGTGAACCTGGGAATATTGAGGCAATGTTACAATTGCCTCATGTACACAGACAACCCTCTCCTCCTCCCACAAAACACAAATACATGCGAGAGATGCAACTATACGGCCAAACTGGAGGCTGAGCTCTCTCAACATAGGACTGGCAAGACCAGTCAGGAGGAGAAGGTTACCACACACACTATAGACCCAGTCTCACATAGTACCATCACAACCTCAAATCATACACATAAACACACAAAGACATACTCGGCGGCTCTGATCAAAAATCTACCAAAACAGCAGAGGCCACCAAAGCAGACACCCAAACAACCACCACCTCAGAATACAACACCTGCAACACATAGACCTCACAGTCAGAGTGTCAAACAGTCACAGCCCTTAAGGCCAAACACAATACCAGACACACTAGTCATTGGTGACTCCATAGTCAGACACACTGATGTCCCGCTCACCAGACTGAGTAAGGAGAAGGTCACAGTAAGCTGCCTGTTGGGCGCTAGAATCCGCCACATAACGCAAGCACTCAGGTCTCTCAACACCAGGTACAAATACGACTCAGTCATTGTCCACGCTGGTGTAAACGACCTGAGACGTACCTCCTTGGACTACATGAAAAGAGACATTGAGGAGCTCTCTGATTATGTAGCCCAGGCAGGTATGACCCTGACCTTGAGCAGTATCCTACCTTCACCAAGAATGATGCCACAATACAGAGATAAGATGATCAGCTTTAACAATTGGCTTAAACTCTGGTGTCATTCAAAGGGGATCCAATGTCTGTCTGCCTGGGATGACATGCTGGACAAGCCACGCTGCCCAAGGGACGGCTTGCACCTGTCACCCTGGGATTCTGGATATTGGCAAAGGCTCTTGCCACCCCCATAGTGCCTTTTTTAGGCAAGGCTCAAATTCTAAACCTACCACCCTAGAACACAAAAAAGGAAAAAAACTAAGGGTAATGCTGCTCAATGCCAGAAGTCTAAATCTCAAAATGCACGCACTCGAGGCCCTTCTCAGTATGGAGAACATCGATGTCTGTGCAGTGACAGAAACCTGGTTCAAGGCTCCTGAGAGCACCCCAGCACTATCAGGTTTTACCTCTTATCATGCGTTCCCAAGAAAGGAGGGGGGTATCCATATTCATCAAGGACACCCACACCTCAAGACTGGTGGCAACGCACGATGCATCGGAGACCATCCAGGTGCAATTAACCATAGGCAAGACTGCTCTGCAAATTGTAGCATGTTACAGGCCACCCTCACAAACTCAGGAACCTCACATGGCCTTCCTGAAAACACTAGAGGGGATAAATGTATCACCAAACACCATCATACTAGGTGACTTCAATTACCCTAATATAGACTGGGAACACTATTCAAGCCCAAACACCCTAGCCCAAAAGTTCCTGGAATTCATAAACTCAAATGCCATGGAACAACTAGTCACCATCCCCACAAGAGGAGAAAACATACTTGATCTCATCATCACGAACATGGGAGCACAATGTTCAACACCGGAAGTATACCCCTCACTGGTGAGATCAGATCACAAACTAATCTCGCTGGAGGTCCTCATCCCACCCCCACCTGAAATAAAAAAGACCACAGTAAAGAACTTCTCGAAGCCGACTTCACACTTCTAAAGACTAGTGTGGTCTCCTTTAAGGACCCGAGCCGGTGGAAAACAGTACTCAAGCCGCTGAATCACTTACAAATGCCTTCTACCAGCACCTGCAGGACTGCATGGATAAGGCAATCCCAAGCAAAACAAAGACTCTTTGTACCAAAGGCAAGCGTCCAGTCTGGTGGACCCCAGCCATAAACAAACTCTACAACAAAAGGAGGAAGCTACTACAAGATAGAGCAAAATCCTTAAAAGGTAAGACACCCTTGATCACTATAAGTAAAAACTAAGAGCTCTCATAAAATCATCCAAAGCAAATTTTGAGAGAAAAATAGCTAAAGACTCAAAAGACAATCATAAGGCCTTCTTTAGCTATGTTAGAAACCTGGGAGGAAACTCCCAGATATGCTCAGAACTAGTTCAAAATGATGTGAAGATTACTGATCCTACAGACATTGCCAACATACTGGCTGACAGGTTCAGTGCAAACTTCTCCCCTCCCCAAAAGGAGAGATATCTATACCAAGCGATTGTAGCCCCCAAACATCTCCAACGCCCAAGTGAGAACTGCTCTCTCCAAAGCAAAAAACACAGCATCCATGGGACCTGATGGTGTCCCCGGCTGTGTGCTCCATGAACTCAATGAGGAATTAAACCCACAGCTAGGACAGCTGTTTAATCATAGTCTTACCTCTGGATACGCACTCCAGGAGTGGCGCACTGCAACTGTGGTCCCACTTCACAAAGGCGGTGCCTCCACCGACCCTGGAAATTACCGGCCCATTAGCTTGACAAGCCTTATCTGCAAAGCCATGGAGAGGATCATAATGGACCTCATAAATAAAGACATAGGAAATTTGCAGACTTTGGATCCATCCCAGTTTGGCTTTGTCAAAGGCAGATCATGCCTTCTAAACTTGGTTGACTTTTTCGAAACAGTCACCAAAGCCATTGATGAGGGAAAGGCAGTCCATACAGCCTACCTTGATCTGGCGAAGGCCTTCGATACAATACCCCACTCAGGTATCATTGAAAAACTCATCAGCTTAAATGTTAACCCATACATCACAAGATGGGTTGCAAACTGGCTGAGTGACAGAACCCACAGGGTCAGAGTTGCTGGCGCCATGTCAGACTCAAAGCCTGTCACAAGTGGTGTACCACAGGGCTCAGTCCTGGGCCCACTCTTGTTTGGCATCTACTTTTCTGAAGTACAAGCAAACACAGGAGGGTTATGGCTGACAAAGTTTGCAGATGACTGCAAACTGGGCGCCATAGTAGAAAACACATCTGACACAGATATCCTTCAGAAGGGTCTCACAGAAACGGATAACTGGTGCCAGAGCCATGGCCTAAAGTTAAATGCCAAAAAATGCATAGTCATACCTTTCGGGAAAAACAAGGTTACCCCTAGCTGCCAAATAGGTGGCAATCCACTGAGCACAGAAGAAGTTATCAGGGACCTGGGGACCCAGGTTGATAGTAGTCTGTCATTCGACACCCATGTAGCTAAAGTAGTTAGGAAGACCTTCTACATTGCCCACCTTATCATGAAGGGATTCTCATCTAGATCAAGGGAGGTCATAGTCTCCCTATACTCATCACTCATCAGACCAATGATTGAGTACAATGCCCCATTCGGAATGTATCTGACCCGACACTTGCAGCAGCTGGAGAGGCCACAAAAGTTCCTCACCAAAAGGATAAAGGGTCTCAAACATCTGTCCTATGCTGCCCGACTGAAAGAACTCCAGCTCTATTCAGTCGCATACCGCTTGCTCAGAGGTGACCTTTGCCTAACATACAAGGCCATGTCAAACCCAGATTTGATGAATATGCTTCACCTCAAAAGATCTAGATCCATCAGAGCCACAAGGGCGAGAGACTTAAACCTCGACACGGCTATTAATAGGACGTGCTGGAGGGATAGATTCATCACCCAAAGACTCCCTATGCTGTGGAATAAAATCCCAGTATATGTGAGGCAGAGCACCTCGCTGGCCTTGTTCAAGAGAAATCTTGACCAATGGATGGGAGATCGCAGATATACCCCAGGGATTACCTCAGTGTCACTGCTCGACAGAGGCACAGCAAAATAATGGGTATAGTTCCCCATACTAAAGGGGTGGCCTAAGCCACAAAACTATGGGCTAGGCTTGTAAATGCCCTCGGGCAGATAGCCTAGTATGAACCTATGAACCTATGAACCAATGACAGCACCCAACTTACAGTCATCTGCAAACTTGGTCAGCCACAAGCCCTTTGTCTTTGCCTGGACCTCTGAAAAGTAGATGTCAAACAGTAGGGGTCCCAGGACAGTTCCTTGGGGAACACCACTAGTGACAGGTCTGCTGTCGGAGGTGGTCGCACCTATTTGTACCTTGTTGGTCCTATCTGTGAGCCAGTTGGCCACCCTTCTGATGAGATAGGGAATAACACCAAGTTGTGTTAGCTTTTCGATGATGCCTGAGTGTGGGATTGTGTCAAAGGCCTTGGCCAGGTTAAGGTAAGCTGTATGTACTGACTTTCCCTCATCCAGGGCCTTGGTGGCAGTCTCAAAGAAGTCAACTAGGTTCAACAGGAAAGATCTGCCCCTGACAAATCTGAATTGGGTGGGGGTTGAATGTTTGGAGATTGCCTATGTCCTTGTTTATGAGATCCATAATAATACGTTCCTTGGCTTTACAGATCAGACTTGTCAAGCTAATGGAGTGATAGTTTCCCAGGTCAGTAGTGGCACCCCTTTTGTGCAAGGGGATGACAATGGCAGTTCTCCACTCTGCTGGAATGAAGCCTGTAATTAGGCTGTGGTTGAATAGGGTGCTCAACGGCGAAGCTAGTACTTGCTGGAGATGGTGCAGAATAGAGCCTGGGATATTATCAGGTCCCATGGAAGCTGTGTTCTTTGCCTTAGATAGGGACTTTAACACTTGATCTATGGAGATGTGAAGTATGGGAGAAGTATCGGGGATGTCAACTGGGCCTTTGGGGGGGCGATAAGGGGGTGAAGTTTGCGCTGAACCTGTCAGCCAGCAAGTTGGCTAATTTGTCAGGATCAGCGTAAATGGTACCATAAAGTACTAATTTGGAACAAACTTGGGCTTTGCCATGGAGGTTCCTAACGTAACTGAAAAAGGACTTGTGGTTTCCCTTTGTTTCAGAAGCTAGTTTCAACTCATAATTGGCTTTGGAGTTTTTCACTAGTGATCTAATTTGCTTGTTGAGGTGGAGGAGGGAGATTTTCTGATTTGGGATTTGTTCCTTTTTACCCTTGGACAACAGTTTCTTCCTTTTATTGTAAATCCTGTTGATAGAGGATATCCATCAGACAGGTTTGTGTTTCCTTGAGGAGCAGGTTTAATTCTGTTGGGTATGGCTGAGTCCATGCAGTTGTACAGGTGCTTGTATACTGCACTGGCGTTCTGTTCAGCATAGTTATCCACATCCTCAGAGGGGGGGGGGTGAAGCTGCTGATACCCTCCCTTAGGAGGGTGTAGTCAGCTTTTGAGAAGTTTTTTAGCCTAGTTATGGCTGGGGTGGGGCTGGGTGGATAGAAACTTCGAATAAGACAGACTGATGATCTCATCTCACCAGGGAAGAACATACTATAGGAGTGGTGCAGCGGTCACCCATGTTGGTGAGAACCAAGTCCAGTATGTTATCTCCCCTTGTGGTGGATGAGACTAGCTGGTATAGTGTGTTAGAGTTGATGAAATCAAGGAATTCTTGGGCGAGTGCATTAGTGCAGGAATAGTTCACCAGTCTATGGTGTGGTAGTTGAAGTCACCAAGGATCAGGGTGCTAGGGGGTACCTTGATGGAGTCAAGTAGGTCCAGGTAGGAGGAGTGGGTGTCCTGAGACATGGAGGGGGGGTCTATATCTGGCTATAACTTGGATGGGTGTCTTGCCAACTGTCAGTTGCACCTGCAGTAATTCAGTGTGTCATGCTGATAAACCAGTCTGGAGCCTGTCTTTAATGAAGATGGAGACTCCACCACCCTTAGTCTTTCTGACCTCATTTTGGAGTCAGAAAGTTTGGAATGAGGTATAGCCAGGTAAGGCAGGGGTGCTCTCCGCAGCCCTGAACCAAGTTTCTGTAACTTCACAGACATTGGCATCTTCCAGTGTGAGGAGAGCCTTCAGTGAGTGCATTTTCATATTAAGGCTCCTAGCATTGAGCAACATGACCTTCAATTTGCTTTTTGGCAAATGTTTCATGTTGGAAGATTTGTCTTAGGGACATAGCCTAAAAAGGCACAATGGGACGGCAAGAGCCTTGGACAAGATCCGGAACCCCATCGGTGACAGGTAGAGGCCATCTCTGGCAAACTATCGAGGCTTGTCAGCCATGTCATCCCAGGGAGACAGATACTGGATCCCCTTGGAAAGACACCAGAAACTAAGCCAATTGTTGAAGTCGATCATTTTTGTTGGTATTGTGGCATTATTCTTGATGAAGGCAGGATGCTGCTCAGGGCCAGGGTCATACCAGGCTGGAGCATATAGTTTGAGAGCTCAATCATGTCTCTCTTCATATAGTCCAAGGAGGTACGTTTCAAGTCATTCACACTGACATGGACAATGACAGAGTCATACTTGTACCCTTTGTGGCGAGACTTAACTGCGTGTGTGATGTTGTGGATTCTAGTGCCTGACAAACAGCTGACTCTGACCTTCTCCTTGTTGAGCCTGGTGAGGGGGACATCAGTGTGTCTCACTATTTAGTTGCCAATGACTACTATGTTTGGTTTATTGTTATGCCTTATGGACTGCGTTGGTTTATTGTTATGCCTAATGAGCTGTATTTGCGAGACAATGGTGTGTTGACTACTATGTGCGATGTGATTGGCATTGTGTGTGGAATGTTTGTGAGTGTGTCTTGGGGGTCTACGTTTTTGTTGAGGACTCCTGCATAGGTGGGTGTGTGACTCTGTGATGTGGGTGGTGTGGTGTTTGTGCTGGCAATTCCTCTTTGTCAGGAGTACTGAATGTGGTGTGAGAGAGCATGGATTTCAGCTTACTGATATAGCCGCATCTCTCGCAAGTAGAAGAATTATGTACTAGGAGAAGGGACTGTCTGTGAACATTAGGCAGTTGCTACACTGTCTCAGTATGCCCATGTCGACCAGACTGGCAGGGGAAACTGATGGGAATTGTCCAGACATAGTGCTTTGAATACTTAGTGGACTTAGGAAGAGCAGGGCTTCTACAAAAAACCCTAAATGTAAAATAACTGGCCTGAAGCACAAGTGCTAAAACCAAAACTAAGATGTATCTATCTGACTATCTATCCACCTACCAACCTGTCTATCTATCTATCTATGTAATGCAGTTGTAATATTGACAAAGTTATTAATTCATTATCTGTAGTTAACATTTTATGCTTTCATTTTGTTTTATATGGTTATTTCTGCATCATGATGGATAAACACAAGTACTTTTTCTGTACACAGATTTGCTCAATAAGTAGATTTTTGACCTAAAACTATTGCTAAGGTTATGATGACATTTATCAGTGTTGACAATGCTGTCTGTACAAAGAAGGTATCTGTAGCAAGTTATGGACAAAATATATTGACGTCTACTGTGATTTTTTTGGAATATTCTGAGAAGTGACAATAAGTTGAGTAGTTTTATAGGAACTAGACCCAGCTTTGGATATAGGAGAAATAAAAATCTGAAAGATATTCTTTGTACTGAAAGAGTCACCACAACATCTATTCCCTTTAAGGATAGAGCGGGCAGTATCCCCTGTGGCTTGTGTAAAGCCTGTCCCTTTATCAATAAAGATACGGTTTTTACACACCCTGTTACTGGCAAGATATACAACCTTAAGGCTAAAGCCACCTGTAGGACCTGTCATATAGTCTATTTGGCCACATGTGAGCAGTGCCCTGGCTATTATGTTGGAAAAACTAATAATATGTTTAAAATTAGAATATTGCAACACCTATCTAATATAAGGAATAATAATATACATAATGCCCTTTATAGGCATATTGAACAGAATCCTACACATACTTTTAGTTTCAGGGCAGTGGTTAATGTAAGATTAAATAATAGGGGAGGGGATATAAAGCTATTGACAGAATCCCTTGAATCTAAATGGATATTGGAGCTGATGGCTCATAGGAGCCCAGGGTTGAATGACACAGTACCCTTGAAGCCCGCCCTACAAAAAAGGCGGGTAATTTACTGATTGTTGATTGGTTGGTTCTCAATTTAAATTGATGGAAATGTTTGTTCTCTTTATCTGATGAAGGGTTTTTTACGCAAAAGCGCTTATCCTTGGCTGATTTTTGTGTGTTTTAATAAAAGAAGGAGCTACTCCAGCAGTGTCCTGCCATTCTTTCTTTTTGGATTTTACACTTTGCTGTGTGCTGTTTGGTGGGACTTTAGCTATAGCACGGAACTTTTTTGGGTAGTGATTTTTTTTTGACATACTACTGTCACTGACTTTCAAAAGCAGCTAATGTGAACATACAAGGCAAGAGTCAGGCATAATGTAAACACAATCTTGTAGCTATTGTGCATCTTCCTTGATCATTGCTGTTAACTGTCAGATCTAATTGCCTTTTGATGGAATGTTTGGGCATCAGTGGTTTCAGCAGGACAAGCTGCACTTGCTGAAAATTAACTTTTCCTGAAAGTGCAGACACAGCATAGCATGGCCATCACTTGGAGGAAAGGCTGTCAGAAGACATTACTCACACGGTTATTATGGACATGGATACACAGTGCTAACATGCTGTTGTAGTATCAGAACATACATATCCATGTACTAGAATTTGGGATGGGATATTGAGGCTGTAAAGCTGGCAGATGCTCACAGGTAAAGGGCATCTTTAAACAAGGTGGAGTTCTTTGAAACTGTGTGAGGTGAGGACACTCAAAAGTATCCCTAGCATTGATTGGAATGATTTTCATATACTGCCCCACTAAACATGTCTGTGTTTCACAATAGCAATGAGTCAAATGTTACGTGCGTGCGTGTGTGTGTGTGTGTGTGTGTGTGTGTGTGTGTGTGTGTGTGTGTGTGTGTGTGTGTGTGTGTTAGCAATAAATCATGTCTATGTGCATGTAATGGCAGATTTACCAATGTGGGAGATATAAATGCAAAAAACAGTGATCAGACCAACCATAATAATGCCATACTTGCCATTATAGAGTGGCATTATATAAAAAAGGTCTTAATTTAAAAAAAATCATGATTACATCTTGGAACTTTAGTTCATAGGTTCATAGGTTCATAGGTAGGTACTAGGCTATCGGCCCTGGGGCCTATACAAGCCCAGCCAAAAAGGTACCCTGGCTTTTGCCACCCAAGAAAATTATTTTCCTGTGCCACTGTCGAGCAAAGCCACAGAGGTGATCCCTGAGGTGAATTTCCTATTTCCCATCCAATCATCAAGATTTTTCTTGAAGAGTGCTAATGAGGAGCTTTGTTTGATATAGATAGGTAGTTTATTCCAGAGTATGGGAAGTCTCTGGGACAGGAATCTATCCCTCCGGCATGTTCTGTTTATTGTGGTGACAAGGTTTAGGTCCCTACAGTGTGTAGCTAGGAGAGATTGGGATTTCTTTAAGTGGAGCATGTCCAACAGCTCTGGGTTTGACATAGCTTTGTATGTTAGGCAGAGATCACCTATGAGTAGGCGATATGAAACGGAGTAAAACTGGAGTTTTTTGAGACGGTCTGCGTAGGGCATCTGTTTGAGGCCGTTAATCCTCTTTGTGAGGTATTTCTGTGGCCTTTCCAGTTGTTATAGATGTCTTGTGAGGTACATACCAAAAGGGGCATTGTATTCTATAATGGGTCTAATGAGTGACGAGTACAGGGGAACAATGACCTCTTTTTTCCTGGATGAGAAATCTTTTGTGATGAGGTGTGCCATGTAGAAGGATTTCCTGATTACTGTGGCGATGCGATTATTAAAGGAAAGACTACTGTCCACCTGTGTCCCAAGGTCTCTTATCACACTTTCGGTGTTAAGTAGACTACCGCCTATGTGGTAGCTCATGGGTAATGAGTTTTTACCGAAGGGGATGACAATGAACTTTTTGGCATTGAGCTTGAGGCCATGACTTTGACACCAGGCATCTGTCTCAGTGAGGCCCTTTTGTAGGATGTCCACATCGTTAGGAGTTTCGATTATGGCTCCTAGTTTGCAGTCATCTGCGAACTTCATTAGTCAAAGACCTTCTGTGTTAGCCTGTACTTCAGAAAAGTAGATACCAAACAGGAGAGTACCCAGGACTGAACCCTGTGGTACTCCACTTGTCACTGGTCTGAAGTCAGATTTGGAGTCTGCTACTTTCACAGTGTGGGTTCTGTCAGTGAGCCAGTTGGCAACCCATCTTGTGACATAGGGATTTATACCTAGTTTAGTGAGTTTATTCCAGAGTGGGGGATGGTGTCGAAAGCATTGGCAAGATCTAGATAGGTTGTGTGAACCACCTTACCTTTGTCTACGGCTTTGGTGACTGCTTCAAAGAAGTCTGTCAGGTTTAGGAGACATGATCTGCCTTTTACAAACCCGAACTGGGTGGGGTCCAGAGTTTGGAGATTACAAATGTCTTTGTTTATAAGTTCCATGATGATACGTTCCATGGCCTTGCAGATCAGGCTCGTCAGGCTAATGGAGCGGTAGTTCCCAGAGTCCGTGGTGGCTCCCCCCTTGTGGAGTGGGATAACCGTTGCTGTGCGCCATTCAGTAGGCACAAAGCCTGAGGTGGGGCTATGACTGAACATGGTACTTAGGTGGGGTGCCAGTTCATTCTGTAGTTCATGTAGAACGCAGCCTGGGATGTTGTCTGGTCCCATGGATGCTGTGTTCTTGGCTTTGGAGAGTGTGGTTTTTACCTGTGCAGCCGTGATTACAGGAACTTTGCATTCTTCAGGTATAAAGATGGGCTCTTTAGGGGGTGAAAGGGGGGGTAAAGTTGGCACTGAACCTATCTGCCAGGATGTTGGCAATATCAGTTGGGTCTGTATATTTAGTGCCATTGTGCTGTAACTCAGAGCAGATCTGAGTGTTGCCATTGAGATTGTTGACATAGCTATAGAATGCTTTGTGGTTGTCTTTAGAGTCAGTGGCAATTTTGTTTTCGTAACTAGCTTTGGAGGATTTTATCAGGGATCGCAGCTTCTTACTGAGGCTGACTAGAGAGCTCCTCCACTCATGGGATTTTACTCTCTTTTGCAACAGTTTCTTCCTTCTGTTGTACAGATTATTTATGGCAGGGGACCACCAGATTGGCTTCTTTTTTTTGGAGGATAGTGTCTTGGTTCTGTTTGGGATAGCACAATCCATGCACTCATGTAAGTGTTTATAAAGTGCAATTGTGTAGGATTCAGTAGTCGTAACTGTATTGTTCATCTGCATGGGTGTCATGAAGTTCACCACTTCTGTCTTAAGAAGCATGAAGTTGGCTTTGGAGAAATTTTTTACCATGGTTTCCTTAATGGGGGGTGGGGGCAGGATGTGGATATCTAGGGTAATTAGCTTATGGTCGAATCGGACCAATGAGGCGTTGACTTCAGGTGTGGAACACCGGTCACTCATGTTGGTAATGACTAGATCTAGGATATTGTTACCCCTGGTGGGGTGGTGGATAAGTTGATCCAGGGCATTGGAGTTTATGAATTCCAGAAAGCGTTGAGCGAAGGAGTTGTTACATGAGTAGTTTTCCCAGTTAATGGTGAGGTAGTTGAAATCACCCATTATTAGGGTGTTTGGTTGAAACCTAATATTTTCCAGTACATCAAGGAAAGAGGAGTGGGAATCCTGGGGCATGGTGGGTGATGTGTAGCAAGCTACAATTTGGATTGCAGTTTTGCCCAGAGTTAGTTGCACTTGGATAACCTCGGCTGCATTATGCTGAGCAACTAGCCTGGAGGTGTGGATATCCTTAATGAATATGGACACACCTCCGCCTTTGGTGTTCCGGTCTAGGTTACATGGACGAAAAGTGTGGTATGAGTTATAGCCTGGTAGTGCAGGGGTGCTTTCTGAAGCCTTGAACCAGGTCTCAGTCACTGCACAGATATCAATGTTCTCCATTTTAAGGAGTGCCTCGAGTGAGTGCATTTTGAGATTTAGACTTCTAGCATTGAGTAGCATCACCCTCAGTTTTTGCTTGCCTGTTCCTGTTACGGTGGTGAATTTGTTGGTATCTGTTTGCTGAAGCTACAATTAAATGCAAAATCAGTATACTGTGTATAGTGTTTGTCTATAGTTTACTTAATATTGCTGTTTTTTTAAAAGAAATTATATATTTGATCTTTTTCCTGCAAAGGTCTACAGTGATGTTTAGAAAAAAATATTATATGTCCTAAATAATTAAAGTATATGATTTAAGTTGTTTGCTTGCATTTTTGTATGTTTTCACATAACAAGTGACAGAGGCAGTTTTGTAATACACTGCAGATAAATAAGTCCACGTATATGACTATTCCTGCATGGTGCATTGGAATATGTATTACTTTTACAAACTAGTGGGGATTGATTTAAAAATGGTGGTCATAACTTTACTGTTTCAGTTGTATTACTTTTACAAATTAGTGGGGGATGATTTAAAAATGGAGGTCATACCTTTACTGTTTCAGTTGTATTACTTTTACAGACTAGTGAGGGTGTGATTTAAAAATAGAGGTCATAACTTTACTGTTTTAGTTGTATTACTTTTACAAACTAGTGTGGGGGGTGTGATTTAAAAAAATGGAGATCGTAACTACTGTTTTTTATCTGTATTACTTTTACAAACTACTGGGGGTGTGATTTAAAAACAGAGGTCATAACTTTACTGTTTCTGTTGTATTCCTTTTAGAAACCAGTGGGGGTGTGATTTAAAACTGGAGGTCATAAGTTAACGGTTTCATTTGTATTCCTTTTACAAACTAGTGGGGGGTGATTTAAAACTGGAGGGCATAACTTTACTGTTTCAGTTGTATTGCTTTTACAAACTAGTGGGGGTGTGATTTAAAAATGGAGGTCATAACTTTACTGTTTCAGTTGTATTACTTTTACAAAATAGTGGGGTAGGTGATTTAAAAATGGAAGTTATTACTGTTTCACTTGTATTACTTTTACAAATTAGTGGGTGGTCTGATTAAAAAAAATAGAGGTCATAACTTTACTGTTTCAGTTGTATTACTTTTACAAACCAGTGGGGGTGATTTAAAAATGGAGGTCATAACTTTACTGTTTCAGTTGTATTACTTTCACAAACCAGTGGGTGTGATTTAAAAATGGGGGTAATAACTTTACTATTTCAGTTGTATTAACTTTACAAAATAGTGGGTGGTGATTTAAAAAATGGAGGTCATTAGTGTTTCACTTGTATTACTTTTACAAACTAGGGGGTGATTTAAAAATGGAGACCATAACTTTGCTGTTTCAGTTGTATTACTTTTACAAAATAGTAGGGGGTGATTTAAAAATGGAGGCCATTACTGTTTCAGTTGTATTATTTTTAGAAACTAGTGGGGTGATTTAAAAATGCTGGTCATAACATTACTATTTCATTTGTATTACTTTTACAGACTAGTGGGGGTGTGATTTAAAAATGGAGATCATATCTTTACTGTTCCAGTTGTATTACTTTTACAAACTAGTGGTGCATGTGATTTAAAAAAAAATGTGAGTCATAACTTTACTGTTTCAGTTGTATTACTTTTACAAACTAGTGGGGGTTTGATTTAAAAATGGAGGTAATAACTTTACTGTTTCAGTTGTGTTACTGTTACAAACTAGTGGGGGTGATTTAAAAATGGAGGTCATAACTTTACTGTTTCAGTTGCTACTTCCCAATAGAAGATATTGTGGGTACCTAACTTGATTTAGAGCTTACCACAGGTATGATGATTGTGGTCTCCAATCAGTATTTATGCTTCTGAATATAAATAGGGAATTATTGTATGTGTCTATACATATGTGTGTACGGATCTACTGTTACTAGTTGAACCATGCAAATATTGACAGTCAATGTGCTTAACATTGACACACATCAACAAAAACACATTGGAACACAACTGCACATACTCCAAGGCTAATCCTTAGAACATGTAAAATGAAATAGAGTCTGCTCACCCACTCACCATGCTAATCATATATAGTAACTCTGAGATCACACAATCCCCAGTGAAAGTCATATCCCATATTCTGGCAACTGATGATCCAATTCATCAGTCGACCATCTGTGTATGTCAAAAAAAGTGTTGAGTTAACTGCAAATTGATCTATGCTGGGCAACCCATATAGATCGCTCCCTTTTCTCTATCTTTCTAGATATATATATATATATATATATATATATATATATATATATATTTATATGGGTCTACTTTGAAACACCTAAAACCCATAACATCCAAAAATGATAACATCTAATTTTATAACATTGAGACCAGAACATCTAAAACCTAAAACCCAAAACATCTAAAACCCATAACTTCGAATTTCATAACATCTAACACTACAAATCACAAGAAAATAACACCCCCTCCACATATAACAACACCAAACTACCAAACACACTTTTTACTATGTTCCTGCAGGGAGGCAAGCCCCCCTGCACCCCCCCATAGGGGGGGCTACAACACCTACACCAACCGTAAATTAAATATACCAACTCTAAGATCACACTACAGTGGAAAAAAGTTAATTTCCTAATCCCACTGTATCAAGCCCCCCTGCAGAAACATACTAAAAAGTGTGTTTGGTAGTTTGGTGTCATTACATGTCGTTTTATGTAGAGGGGATGTTATTTTCATGTGATTTGTACTGTTAGATGTTATGAAATTCGCTGTTATGGGTTTTAGATGTTTTGGGTTTTAGATGTTCTGGTCTCAATGTTATGAAATTAGATGTTATGGGTTTTAGATGTTTTGAAGGGGACCTATATATATATATATATATATATATATATATATATATATATATATATATGTATATCTATATATATAGGTCTACTACGCAAAGTTGACATTTCATAATGCCAACTCCCATATGGCCGACACCATATGAGCGACATTTGAAATGTCAGCAATGGTAGTAGACCATAAAAAAGGAAATAAAAACTTCCTTTAAGCTGATAGCAGGGGGATCCCTCTACCAGGCTTCTTCTCCTAATACCTACCTCATCCCTTCCCTCCTATATGGTACCTCCATTCTTATCAATCTGCAATCTTCCCTCAAGTCAAAGCTCTCCTCCTGCTACTATAAAATTTCAAAATGTGCAACTGGCCATAGATCCAATACCCATTACTGTATTTCTCTACATCAACTGAACTGGCTAGAACTACCCAACTATCTTACCTACATCCAACTTATCCAAGTGCACAAACTTATTTTTAACCCCACCCTCTGCCCCTCTCTTACCTCCACCTTCAAAATCCATCTTCCTGATAGGTGTCTCAGATCTAACTCCCCGAATCTAATAGAACTACATAAACCATCCCATCCACCAGGCAACCACCTCCTATCTTTCTCAGTAGCACGCCATTAGAATTCTCTTCCACCTCCCATCTGTACCACAAACAGACTCTCTGTCTTCAAAGCCTTACTTCACTCACACCTAACTTCACAAATGGAATGCTCTTGATCCCATCCTTCATAATTTCCTTGTCCATAATTACGCTTCACTAACCACCATATCTGTAAATAGCCTCCTACAGTCTAATAACGTGTATTATACCATGATCCCCCCAAAACGTGCACACTGATTGGCCAGCGTGCCCGTTGTAAATCGAGTTATACTAATGGAAAAAGGTCCGGTTGCCCGGACTTTTTTCCATTAGTATAACTCGGTTTTTTAAAACACTGTCTCGCTATGTTAAATGGGTTTAACATAGCGAGACAGCTTTAAAATAAGCAACGGAGATCTCCGTTGCTTATTTTAAAGCTGTCTCGCTATGTTAAACCCATTTAACATAGCGAGCAGTGTTTAAAAGCAATGGAGAAAGCAAGATCTCCGTTGCTTTTTAGTGTTCGCTATGTTAAATGAGTTTAACATGGCGAGACAGTTAAAATAAGCAGCGGAGATGTCCGTTGCTTATTTTAAACTGTCTCGCTATGTTGAACTCATTTAACATAGCTATAAAAAGCAACGGCGATCTTGCTTTCTCCGCTTTTGCCCACAACTCTGATGTACTGCGCAGGCGCGGTACATCAGAACTGCCCGGATGCCAGACATCTGCGAAAGGGCAGTAAACAGGCATTATACTATGCCATTATTTAAGAAAAGTAATAGTTTCTTTTCTTAAATAATGTCATGGTATAATAGCAATAACCCACTTATGGGTGTGGGTAATGCTAAATTTACCCACGGTTGGCTTTGTTTGGTCCCGAGGGTGAACGCCAACCGTGGGTAAATTTAGCATTACCCACACCCAGGCATGGGTTATTGCTATAATAATAATGGTAGGAATCATGATATTTGCATAGGAACTGTAATGAAGTTAATTCAGTATAGTAACTAGGATCTCATAATGCCAATCTATTGGCAACTTGTTACTTTGTTTTTAAATTACCTCTTAATTGTATAATTGTTTTATTTTGTATTCTTGTGACTTCTTGCATTTATATTGTATATTTGTATTTTTGTATTCTTGTATTCATGTATTTTCTGGAGTTTTTCTCCCCAAGACTCCATTGAAAATGGGTTCTTTGAGGCCCAACTGGACTATCCTGGCAAACAAATAGCAAATAAATAAATAAATAAATAAATAAATAAATAAATAAAATAAATGTGTAGAAACAGTCAGAAAGTGTTAATAGATATTTTCACCATAGGTCTCATGGGTAAAGAAATGTGTGTAGTAGTTGTATGAAGGGTATACTAATACACATGGATATGTGTAGAAACAGTCAGGTAGTGTTAACAGATATTTTCTCCTCAGCTCTTACAGGTAAAGTAATGTGTATAGTAGCTGTATGAAGAGTATACTAATACACCTGAATATTTGTAGAAACATTCAGAAAGTGTTAACAGATATTTTCTCCACAGGTCTTACGGGTAAAGAAATGTGTGTAGTAGCTGTATGAAGAGTATACTAATACATTGTGTACAACTGTTCTACTATCCAACCCCATATGCCTGCAAATGACAGCAGGATAGGTACATACATCATGTCCTCTCCCTGATACATGTCTATCAAGTGTCACGCTGTCACTGCTAGTGATCACTGCTGCCAATAACCTTGGATACAGATAGGAATACAGAAAAGTATGTCAGTAGCAGACAAACACAACAGCAGTGCAGGGTACCCCTTCTATGTCAAATATGTAACCATGACATGTACAAGACCCCTCAAGTAATATACCCATAGTTGTCACAGTCTGCCCCATGCCATTACAGGTTGACAGTTTAACATGTATGTATGTGCTACACAAGCTATGGCCCATAGGTAGAAGTGAAGTGAGGGCAGACCTCTAGGGTATTGAGCAGTACTGTTGTGAAAAATATACAAGCCTATGCAGTTGTTAATGGACTTTTCTTCTCTCCCTCCGAGACCTCATCTGCATCACTAATTATTATTCATATACTATGGGTATATTTTTCTCAAAACTTAATGTTGGGACATGTGTTCCATTATTGTTCATATAATTAATTGGTTGCATGTTAACATGCCTTGTTCAAATACCATCGTTGGTGGCCTGTCACCATAATTGTTACTGGCATGCTGTTACAATGCTTTCTGTTGTTCCATTTATGCATGTTCTGTTTGCTATGCAACTGTTTCAAATCTGTTGTTTTGGGTTAATTGGAACACCCATGCATGCTGTTAAAACTAATTTTGAAATGTATTGTTCATGACTAACCAATATATCTGGGAAAACCTCAACACCATAGCATGTTTGGGAAGGCAGATCCTGGCAGATAACCTGTCCTGCCCCATCTGGCCATGGCACTGGGCCCCAGCACATCTGGAACCCAACCAGGAACATCCTCCTCTCCTAGTCCTGCACCACGTTTGGGTGGAACTGCCTTATGGGACGGGGTCCACCCCCCCGATTGAGGGTGCTGAGAGGAGCCTATCACCAGCAGAATGTTCCATGGTATGGTGAGGAGCATTATCCACTTCGAGTTGGGTGGGCAGCTGCACCAGATGGAGGGCTGCTTGGAGCACCTCGAGGGGCAGGCTGCCTCTATTGTCCAGTCCACAGCACAGCCACCTTCAGGGCTCTGAAGGTGCAGTGGTGACTGCCCATGGGTGGGGATCTCAGTCCCACTGTATCCATCTGGGGGCTCATGGGCCTCTGATTCCCAACCACCCTCTCCATCCAATTACCACCGTCATGTGTCATATGCTGCCTGTCTGCTGTCTTGTCTGTCTGCAAATGCTACCTCTCCTGCCAAACCTACCTCCTCAAACATACCTACAGCCCTTCCCCAACATCCCACTCTCATCTAAAAAAAAGGGCATCTATCCCACAAGAAACATTGCCCCATACTTAGCTCTGCATTTCACCCCTATGTACAGTGAAATTAATTAATTTACTCACCAATTATTCTACAAATGTCTGTTGCCAACACCCCTCCCTGTGGGGTGTGAGGCTGTAAATTCTAAATTCTACACATTATTCACAGCTGTTGCTGCAGAAGGAATGTAGAGCTATGGTCCTTTCCTACACCCGTCCTGCAAATACCTAGCTGGTTTTCCCAATGTTTTACAACCTGCTTGCCCCCATTTCACCACTTTCCTATCACTCTTTTTTCTTTAATTAAAATCAGCTCAGGTGTAAGTGGGAGTAAGCGGTGATAAGTGAAGCTAACAGGGCTTAAGCGTCTGTTAGCATCACTTAGCTTTGCACAAAACCATGCAAGCCCGCTTACAACTGCTTAAATATGCCTTAATCACTCTGTCTCCATCAGCCTTTGTTCTGCCCAGCAACAAAATAATTAGCACTACCAAGTCTTGATCCCAGGACACTGGTACTACAGTCACAGCAACATACCGCTATACCATTTGAGCTGTGGGAACTTGCAATGCTTTTACAAACATATCATGCATTCTGGTCATTTAACATTAATGAAAAAAAAAATCATCATTTCCAAGTCTTGAACCCAAGACCCTGTGCATTAAAATCACAGCAACGTACCTCTACACTATCTGAGCTATAGGAATTGGCAATGTTTTTACAAAAACATCATGCACTACAGTCATTTAACATAAGGGAAAAAAAAAAAAATATATATATATATATATATATATATATATATATATATATATATATATATATATAGATTCACTTTATATCCCTGAAATACTGAAATATTGAAATTCAGTATGTCGAGGCTATAAAGTGGAAACATGAAAAGAACGAAAAGTCAGAAGAGCAAAATTCAAAATCTCGCATACCAGAGATTTTGAATTACCACTTCTGGTGTACACAAGCACACACCTTCCTCCCCACACACAAACACAAGCTCTGTCCTTCATAAAAGCAGGGGGGCTGCACCCCCCACACCCCCCTACTTAAATATTCTAACTCCGAGGTCGCACTATATACAAAAACACACAAAACACCACCACACAAGCTACATTCTCCTCGCACACACACATCACAGTAACAAAACACACACCACAGCCCCTACCCAAAACCCTTAACACATAAACACTTACCTGAATCCATAACCAAAGTGAAACACCAGAAGCACTAATTCAAAACCTCCGGTATGCGAGATTTTGAATTTTGCGTTTCTGAGTTTCGTTCTTTTCAGGTTTCCACTTTATGGGCTCGAAATACTGAAATTCGATATTTCAGTATTTCGAGCTTCTAAAGTGAATCCATATATATATATATATATATATATATATATATATATATATATATATATATATATATATATATATATATATATATATATAGATAGATAGATAGATAACCAACCTCTTACTGCAAGACATCTGCAAAAGCCTGACAAAGTGGGGGGATAAAGGGCAAACAATAGTGGCATCTTTGAATTATGGCTGTTATACATGTAGTATTCTGCTAGAGTAGCATGGTTTGATTTAACATAAACAGATGGTGCAGTGATGCTGTGGTAGTGTTGTTGCCTCACAGCAGGGGTTCTCTGGTTCGATTCTCAGCTGGTGTGCCTTCTATGTGGAGTCTGCATTCATGTGTATTTCTTCCCATGTTACAAAGACATGTGTCTGGAGCGTTTCTCCCCAGGCCTCTCCTGAAAATTGGCTTAATTCCAAGTCACACTTTCATGGTTAACAAATGTTAAATAAATATAATTACTGATAGATTCCAGGTCTGAGACACAAATGAATGTCA
This sequence comes from Protopterus annectens, assembly GCF_019279795.1. Lineage (NCBI taxonomy): Eukaryota > Metazoa > Chordata > Ceratodontiformes > Protopteridae > Protopterus > Protopterus annectens. The sequence goes on along the minus strand of NC_056726.1, from coordinate 41,679,655 downwards.
TTATTTACTGATGTCAATGCTGACATCATCCCAGTGATTTTTTTTTAGTAACCCACAACTGCTATGGGGAACAGACCAAACATATGAGCCATGCATCTGGACAGTGGAGAGGTATGACTGCAATCATGTAACATAAGAGAAAAAACAGTGAGAGCTGCTAACCATTTCACCCAGCACCTTCTGAACCACAGTAAGACCAACACAACACTACCCCAAATTACCTATGTATTTCCAAATATATCATGCACTACAGGGATGGAACTGTAGGGAAAAGTAGATATTGGTGTAGAAATGTCCATCCACAACCATTTGCACCACAGTCACAGCAACATAACAGTACCCCAAATGAACTCTAGAGTAGAATGACTGTTTGAGCAAACATATCCTGATTGCCAGTCACACACTACACTGACATATGCTGGCCCAACTCACAGCCTACTGGGAATCCTGAGGTGTTACAGGACATTTCTCAGTCTGCCCCTACAAACATATACACCTGATAGACCACCAGCAACTGTAGCAGCATGCACAGTCAGATAGAAAAGGATCTATGACATTCACATCTGCTACTCTCCCTACTCAGTCCAACAAACATTTACACACAACACTGCTACACAGCTTTGGCAGTCTGTTAACAATGGCCAGACATACATAACTCTCAACTGTACAGATTTCCACAGAATGTCCAAGGTGTGGGACCATAGTTATGGCCACTGCCGCATAACACTTCCAGGAGTCTGCTAAGTCACTGCAATGATATCAGGAGTGCAGTCACTGAATAATGATATACCATACCTCTGAACCTCTCACTGCAAGATATCTGAGCAAAGCATGACATACTTGGGGGACATGGGGTTGAAAAGAGGGACATATCTCACATAATGGTGTTATAAACTGAAACAATTGCTGGTGTTACAGGGTTTGTTGTAATATAACATCCCTGAAGGATAAGATGCCTGAAACACTAATGGATGTCAACCTTTGCTGACTACAATCCTCACATTATCCTACTGATTTCTTCAAAACAGATATTGTCTGAGGAAGAGACCAAACATAACAGGCAAACTTCTGGGCAGCCTGTGGACATCTGGACAGTTGAGAGGTATGTCAGAGAGATATCACTGTCAGACGTCAAGTCACACAGAAAATGCATGTTCAGACAAACCGTGTTAATCTAGCAATCCTCTATGTGTATAACAGCAATACTTACAATCTGTACACAATTCTGGAACTTTGTCCCCATGTTGTTGGGCTGTCTCCACATGTCTTGCCTTGAGAGGTATTTCCACCTACCATCTATGAAGCTGTAGCCCCCACACCTCCATAATGTCCTCCACAGAGGTAAGGAAAAGGGGAAAGGCCCACATGAATGACTTAATTGTAGCACTGTGTTGCTATGGCATTGGCTAATGGAAAAGCAACACAGCTGCTCTGGATGCAGGTAGCAAGTGGAAGACACCGATTGGTGCACAGGTCATCACCTGCTTATGAGCATTACCTACAAAAGGCAAGATGCTGCCTAATGCAACATGGGTCTGAACCCATCTACACAAAGACAGACTATGACTACACAAACCTGACTATTTCTATTATTCTGAGGAAACTCTTCAGCATTATAACAGGTATGTCAATCATGTAAGCTTGTAATGGAATGCAGAAGGGGATGCAATAATGTCAAATAGGAAGTTAAACACTAGGTTGCAACAAGACCTGCTGGACTCACATGCTGCTGTCTGGCACCTATGGCCATTCCTGCTTGCCCTGTCTGCATTGACATGGATCACATCTCTGGCCCCTGAGTCACCCCAGCAAAGGTCAGCTCATGTATAACTACTATCGGAGTGTCTGTTGTCCAATACTGAGTGTGACACTGCTAGGCCAGCTACCTGGGATGTTGTAAATATTCATATGTCACCTGTGAATGCTACTATGATACATATGCTTGTTGTACAAATGTAAGAGAATTATATAGGGTATATGCATAGTACACAACAGGCGTAGAAGTGTGTGTTGAACTGTATGTTATATACTGAGCCCATACCTGACAACTTTCCAGAGTTTTGCAGACTGACCACATGTCTGCCTCATACAGTTGTGTATTGTCTGGCACATAACTGGCAACCCATTAAAGACTGAAGTTATAACATGATAGCATACATTTGATTATCAGATGTCATATCCTGCTGAGTAGACCTGTGAATGTGACACCGACTTTGCTAGCAACTAGGTGTGTTTCAGCTAGAGTCATAAAGTGACACTATTTTTTGCCTTTGCCCACCAGTGATGTGTGCCTTTGTGCAGATGTCTTGCTCTAACAGGAGCTAGGTTTCTTAGCATGAAAGCCATGTCAATGCAAGCGTACCTTGTCCTGTAGGATGCCATTTGTGCAGTCACTGACACCTGCTTTGTAGCTGTAGAGAGCACACTAACCTTGCCAGGTTACTCATCCCATCATACGTTTAGACCCCAAATGGAGGGCTGCAAAGCCACAGGAGGTGGTGTTGAACATTATCATACACATACACTCCTCCAGGCTGGCCAAACAGTATGACACATGGGAGACATCCTGAGTACAGTTAACAGTTGACAAAACATCTACTCAAATCATAGATAGCTACAGGCCTCCAACCGTGACTATGGACACCCAACACACCTATTGGGACTTGTTGGAATCTGTCAGGATTCAATTGTCTACCGTGCTCCTGGGTGACTTCAACTACCCAACTATAGTGTGCATGACCTATGCCACCTGAACATGAATGCACAGAGATTCCTTGGCTTTGTCAATAGCAACACAGTGGATCAGCTTGTCAACACTCCTACGACAGGTTGAAATATCCAGTACCTTGTCCTAACCAACATAAGTAGCCACTGTAGCACTCTACTGTGTCATCCTCCTTGGTAAGATCTGACCAGATAGCCATCGCTGTTCAGGTCACCATCTCCCCTGCCCCCCTTGTCAGGGTCAAACAAAATTAACTTTACACAACTGACTATAAATCTCCTTAGAGCAGGTAGAAGTAGCTTTACATCCAACATCCCATCAGTTGGAACTAGCAGTAGTGTCCAGGCCCACACCACAATACTATGTGGGCACCTACATAGCTGTATGGACTCAGCAATACCTGACAGGAGAACATCATCTCCCTTAAGGTAGGGTAAACATCCATGGTGGACAACAGCAATACACAAATACCATAATAGGTGGAAATAATTGCTGGACAGAGTCAAGAAGAAACAGGTGCCTTATTGGAAGCAATGCCACCTTGGTTTGCACAAGCAAATAAGGTCACAGGTGAATCACCCTAAGGCTATCTTTGAGTGCAAATTGGACACATCCACCAAGGCCAATCACTAGGCCCTCCACACGTGTCTGCAATCCCAGAGGCAACACACAAATCTGCTCTGTGGTGGTGGTCAATAACACCACATACACATATGGCATAAATATAGGCAACTGGCTGCAGACAGGTGAAATGTAAATATCACCCCCCTGTCCCTCCATCAGTACACATGTGCATGCACAACACATGCCCCCCTCCCCTCATCATTAGGAAATAGGTCTGTGATGCCCTCTCAAAGGCAACACACAGAAGTCTTCATAGGCCTGTTACCATCCCTGGCTACATCATACATGAACACAGGCACGGGATCTCAGTCCATTACACACTGTTGTCAACCAAAGCCTGAGCACCGGTGTCATTCTATCTGCACAGAGGACAGCCACTGTCATCCCTATACACAAAGGCAAAGCAATCCACTGACCCAACCAATCAAATGCACATCAGCCTAACTAGCCTGCTCTGCAAGGGCATGGAAGCCAATATCAAGGACATTATGAACAGGGACATCAGCAACCTAAAAATGCCTGAGCCTACACAGCATGGTATTGTCAAAGGGAGATTAGGCCTGTTAAACCTGGTCAACCTCTCTGAAGTGCTCAACAAACACAGGGACGAGGGGAAGATGGTAAACAATGCCTACCTTCACCTTGCCCACTTCTCACAATAATCCCCAGGTGGCCAGGACACATACAACTACAACTAGGCATCAACCTGTATGTTACCAGATGGGTAGCTAACTGGCCCAATGATAGTACCCACTCGGTCAGAGTAGTGGAACCCACCTCTAGTAGTAGAGTCTTCCAAAGTGGTGTACCCTAAGGATCGGTCTGGGGGCCTCTACTGTTTGAGATATACATATCTGAGGTACAGGACAAAAGCAGTGGTCTGTGGCTGACCAGGTGTACAGATACTTGCAAGCTAGCCACTGTCTTACATTCCCCTACTGATGTGAGCATCCCCCAAGAGGCCCTCTTCCAATTAATTACTGGTGCAAGAAGCACTTCCTCAAACTGAATGCCAGGAGAGGCATCATTCTCTCTGCTGTGACAGATGTCATCCACACTAATTATGACAGTAATAATGTACTGAGCATGCAATCAGGTGTGAGGCAACTTGTGCAGCAAGGTTGGTAGCAACTTGACAGTTTCCCACCATGTGGGCATCATTGTACGGAGGAAAGCTGTCTACATGGCCCACCTCACAAATATGAGTATGTCATCCAGGAAACAGGAGGCCACAGCATCCCTGTACCCTACCCTTATCAGACGCATTATAAAGTACAATGGCTCATTTGGCATGTACCTTGCCAAGCAAATGCAGCAGTTGCTGAGACCACAGAGGTTCCTGACCAGGCAACTCCAGGGTCTGTAACACTGATCCAATACAGGTAGACTGAAACCCCTATCCCTGTACTCAGTCTCATACAGACTGATCATAGGTGACCTGTGTCTGGCATACAAGGCCATTTCCAAACCAGCCTTGATGGCATTTCTGCATATCTGTAAGACAAACCCCACTCATGCATCATGCACACAAAGCTCTCACCTAGTCTGTGACATGTATAGGACTTGTTGGCGAGATAGTGTAGTGTCCTACATGATACACTGTCTGTAAAATTCACTCCCTCCCCATGTCTGGCAGAGTATGTGTATAGCCCTCTTGAAGAAGAAGCTGGATGACTGTATGGGAAATGGATGGGATAACCCTGGGATGCCGTGTGTGTCCCAGCTAAACAGGGAAAACAGGTGCTGGCTTGGAAGGGACATGGGCAAAGGTCTGGGCCAGGCTTATGAGCGCATTAGGGCCAATAGCCTGGTAGCATCTTATGAGGCTATGCACCTAGTACTTTACATGTTTCCTGTATGTATTCCAGACTGTCCTGCTATGTTGTCTGAAATTAATCCCTGTGAGTCTGAACTGTGTAGGTACTGCAGTGATAGTGTATAGTCTTGTCCCTTTATCAGTTATCATCACATATCGTTACACCTTGTCATTGTGTGTGGTCTGTATAGCAGTAAGTCAGCTCTTACAGTACATGCATATGCAGTTGGTGACAATGTATAGCTCACTCCAATAACATTGGTCTTGGCCAAAATTAACATTTTGCTACTAGGGCATCACACAGTAGGATTTGTCATCTTTCATTGTGGGCCTTACAGTACCAGTGAAAGTGATGGATTGCAGCAGGCAGAACAACCGTAATGTCTGCCCTGAAGGGTCCATAGGTGTCACAGCTGTGCCAGACTATACCAGGATGGTGTGTGTGTGTGTGTGTGTGTGTGTGTGTGTGTGTGTGTGTGTGTGTGTGTGTGTGTGTGTGTGTGTGTGTGCATGTATATATATTAGCAAACATACTACTGCAGGGTATTAATTTACATATGTTGTCTTCCCCTCACAGGTGAACACAGGGATTGGTGTCCCTCCCCATCACAACCTGATCTCAGTGTCTTAGCAGACTCCCATGATGATGTTGGTCATAGTGAGGCACAGGTGGGGTTGTTGGTGCCTGAATCTGTGCCATTGTTTGGTATCCCACTTTTGCCCACTATGTTCCCACATACAGTCAGTATGCCCACACATACCCTGTCCCCAGCAGCCACAGATTATGGACAGGTTAAGAGTGGTGGCATGGAACAGGCTAGTGTGTTGAGTATGACAAGTGTGAGTGTAGACACCAGCCATATGCAGAAAACAGGCAAGGTCACACAGAGGCAGATGGACAGGGGTGCTCGATAGAGGACTTCTCTCCATCAAGCCTCTGTCAGAAGTGCCACAGCAAGTGTCACCAGATGCATGTTACGGTCCATCATGGAGGCACAGGCATGTACTGAATGTAACACCAGACAGATGCTCAGTGTTATGAATGCAGCACTCCCAGACATGCATGATGACCTCCATGGCATTTGGGAAGCCATACAGCATCTTGCTGATGTCATGGCTAGACAGTGGGGTGTGACATTGTCACTGCTCGACTGTGTAATGTCTGTGCTTGAGCATATGGTGGGAGTACGGCATCAGTCAGGTGGACGTAGGTCAGCAACATGATCAGCTGTGAGCCCATGTGGCTGTGCGCATTCACAGTCCCATAGTGGCAGTACCAACAGCACTACCAAATGGAGAGTGCTATCCACACCACTCCAGAGCAGGCCATAGGCACATTGTCCTGGCCAGTCCCATCAGGGATACAGATCCAGCAGACAACAGTCATCATCAGGGAGTAGTACTGCATCTGTCCTTGGGCCTGGTGGTGCCAGTGATACTCCTGGCAGAACCAGTTACCTCATCCCTGCCAGGAGACAGTGGACCATACATCCTGCCATGTATGGTCCACAGCTGTCCAATATAGCCCTGTGTCAGGCATCCACATCACTTGATGGTGTGCAGACAAACACTCACACATCTCTATCACAGACCAGTCACCTCCATACATGCACAGCTCCTCTGCACGGCCTAGCTGAACATAACCCCTTCAGACAGACACACACACATGCTGTCAGCCATATGGCCCAGCTTAGGCCTCTGGCAATCCAACACCACACCCTGTGCATGTGAAAATACTTGTGCCACAACCCTATTATCCATACCATCAATGCACAGAAATGCTCATATAGGTCTGATGCACAGGGTGACTGTGGTACAGTGTAGCAATGTCATGCTGTGTAAGGTGCTGTCTGCTGGCAGTAGTTAGGGGTAAACATCAAGGTGTATGTACATTGTTAGCCATGATGCACTATTGCTATAGTACTGCTGACTGACTGTAGTGTCACATACTGTATTCTGGTTGTGTTCCAGGTGTCTATGTGTCTGCAGGCTGTGGGCCTGCTGACAGTAGCAATGATGAGTAAGGCAGAGTGGAAACACAGTGACCTTTTCATAGCCAAGGTACAGCTGTATATGTACATGTTTACCAGGTGTGCTTACATGCAACAGTGTGTAAGGGGCAATTGTGGCAGACAGTGTGCCATTGCATACATACCTTTGACACAGCCACCTAGCCTTCATACATGTCACCTGGGAGTTCTGTAGGACCGTAGGCTCACACATACAGAGGAGGCTACTTGAGTACTGGCACTAGGTCCCTCACATGCTTAGCCATTACTTAAACTGCAACAGAGTCAGCTATCAGCATCTGTTGCCATTGTCATTTCTGTCACATCCACTCGACTGTCATGCAGTTGATGAGGGCATGCCTGGTACTGTGTATGACAGGTTTGAGGTATGTATTCCTGACACAGGTCAGCCTGTGTTAGTCTAACCTGACAATCACCGGCATGTGTGTCTGTCTTCTCATATGCATGTCGGGACTCTCATGCTGGTAGTGCACACAGAGTCATAGTCTCATACATGGAGCAGCTGGCGAAGGACTGAGCATAGCCTCTACCTGCACAGTCTTACAAACAATAGTGCTAGATACATAATACAGATAGCAGATACTATTGAAGTGGTGACAATTGCAGGGGCTGTTAGGATTGCCAATGGTGGGTTCAGAGGGTCTTAACATGTTAGAGCCATCTGACACACATGCACACCGCTGCATGGGGACATGCATTGAGACACACATGCACATGGAGGTGACACTTATCAGAGAAGATGACCTACCCATCTATTAATGTACAATACACAGTGATACGACCATTGCACCACTGTAGCTTGCTGTTAGAAACTGTGTAATTGTGCTTGTACGGTGGATGACATCTGTATGGGATGACATTACGTTGGCAATGGGGGAGTTCACAGGGTGGAAGAGGCACGCAGAATGGTATAGCTATCACATACACACACTGAAGACAACCACAGGGGCTGTGCATACAGAAACACATACACAGTTGCCAGTAGACATATTAGTAACCCTATGTATCCACCTGTATGTACTATAGTGCTGCATATATATGACATGTTCCATATACATTATATGCCTGGAACATAACACACAACCTCTTACAACAGGTAATCTTGTGAATGCCTTCATGGATGGTGGGATAACCCACCAGACATAGCGATTGGTTTTGTCTACTGCTTCTACAAACTTGCACAAGTGATAGAGTGACAGACTTTGTATCAGCATGATGTGTCAGTCAGGTATGATGTGTGATGCTGGCATGTGTGTCAGTACAGTAATTGTGACATATTTGGCAATGATATCACATGAATGCTCATTATCAGGGGACACAGACCACATATAGTTTGCAAACATGTGGATATCCCATGTACATCTGTACAGATGACTGGTATGGGCTGTATAGTATTACATAGTGCATGCGAGACAGATGCCATTAACAAGGTCTTTAAAGTGATGTCATGGATAGGGGGTCAACAGGCCTTAAAATGGTATAACCTACACACACAACAGCCACAGGGGATATACTTCACACACGCTACTATAGTTGTCAGTATTGAGATTAGAACCCCTACCTATCTAAACATTTCCACTGTAGTATTATGCAGTTATTGCACACACCACAGAGCTTAGAGGGCTGACAAGTTTATACAGGTACATCTAAGGGGGGGGGGGTAAACGCCTCAAAATGGTATAACTCATAACCCCAGAGGATATAATATACACACACACACACACACACACACACACACACACACACACACACACACACACACACACACAGTATCATAGTTGCCAGTATTGAGTTTAGAACCCCTATCTATCTAGTTATGCATACTACAGAGTTACACAGTTATCACATGTGCTATGGAGCTTATAGGGCTTTGTGCTGTCCAAAGGTACTTCTAAGGTGAATGACATCAGCAGGACTGCTAAAGTAGGGCACTGGAAAGTATTGTGGGTAGGTAAGTCCCAAAATACTTCAGCCTACAAACATACACACTTATACACATACATCTGCCAGAACTGTGAATGGAACCTGTGCCTTTCCAGTTATTTGTATGATACTGTTACATAGTTATTGCACTCACCACAGAGCTTATAGGGCTGGGGATGTGAAAAGGTACTTCTAAGTGGAATGACATCAGCAGGACTGCTAAAGTGGGGCACTGGGAAGTGTACTGGGAGGGAATGGCATAAAACTGTTTCACCTACAAACAAACACGCAGACATTTAGATTTGTCAGGACTGAGATTAGAACCCCTACCTATCTAGTTATTTGTACTGTAGTGTTACACAGTTATTGCACATGATATAGAGTGTATAGGGTCAACAGGTGTCCAGTGGTACTTCTAATGTGAATGACAGCAGCAGATCTTGTGAAGTAGGTCAATGGGAAGTGTACAGAGTGGGAACATCCTCCTAATACTTAGACCTAGGGATACACACACACACACACACACACACACACACACACACACACACACACACACACACATACACGCAGGTGATGTGATATTATAACCCCACCTCAGTACTATTACACAATGGAGCTCGCCTTCATGCTGGCACATGCGACTGGTTACAACTGGTATTACACTGTCAGCAGGACATCACTCCATGCCATTCAGGGTATCCATGTATGTGACTCACTCTGTGTGTGTCCACCTGTGTGTGTGTGTGTGTCTCTCTCTCTATCACTGTCTGTCTTTCTCTTCCCCATGTCTGTGTGTATGCTTGACATATTATCTGTTGCCCATTTATATGTCTGAGTATCACATGCAACAGATACAGATATATCACATATGGGCCACCTACAGCTAGCTGAGGGTCCTCCTGTCTGATGGGTGTTTGTAGGGCCAGTTAAGATGTGCTTAGCTGCCTGTATGCAAAGACATATATGCACAATACAGTTATATAGTCTGATGTGGGTTCCCACATGGCCTGTAATTCTCTAAATCCTAGGCACATGCCAAGTGTGACCATCTATAGTGAGAGTGGGACTCCATTTCAGAGATAGGTGTACTCCGGTTAGGGGTTTTGTGTCCTACAGCCATACATCTCAAAAGTAAACAGGACTTTCCTAGAAGTACTGGTTTTGTTTTAGCAGACATTTTCTGACATATCTGAAGTCTGACACTGCAATGTATTGTGTCATTACCTTGTGACAGACATCCTCAGATCATCACAGTGCTTTACCAGAGGAATACAAGATGTATGATGCACAGACCAATATTATGAGCCTGACTATACACATTCTTGACCAAAACTGCAGTTGAGAGGTGTGGCTACAGCCAGTTGACTGATGAAGCTCTGTAAACAGTCCAGCAACTTGATGATATATACTAGCTGGGGATCTCCGGCTCGTGTGGTATTCATCTTACCTGAAAAGTCAAATCCTGGTGTGGGCATACCTCTCAACTGTACACTTTTTGGCAGATTGTCCAGGTGTTTGTCTAGAAATTTCATCCAGTCTACATAAACTTGTGTGTTTTATGGCAAGTTAGTTGCATATAATCGAAGACTGATGTTAGAAAATAATGACAGATATTAGTGTTTTAGACTTCATAACCTTCGGACAATTCCTGCTAATGCAAAACACCTTATCCTACCAACTTTCTCAATATGTAAGGGCAATATTTATAACACATGCCTATCATTGTGCCTTTATTCCACTTTTATTTATGACCTTGTCCAGATGTCTTGCTGTCAGAGGTTGGGAGGTATGGGTGTGGGTACACAGTGTAGTCTACTGTGCAGAAATGTCCATTATATGTGTAGTATATTCCACATAGCACTGTGACTTCTAGGTATGTCAGTGGCAGAGCAGTACAGAGCAATGTGGTGAACCACTGACTGACAGTTGTGTACAGGTTGATAGGTTGCTATGATGTTAGTAGGGTATTGGCCCTGAAGCCCTTATAACCCATGCAAATGAGAGTGTAGCCCATGTTACAACATGTCAGCAGGCATACCCCCTGTCCAGCAGGGACACAGGTGGGATTACAGTACTGTATTTTGTGTTTCCCATGAAGTTATACAGGGAGCACATCACCAGGAGTATTGAGGCACTTGGCTTGCTGTTGACAGAGAGTGTATTCCACAGCTGGGGGAGTGTGTGGTACACACATATCTGTCTCACCAACAGGCCATACTGATATCACAGCCCAGGCTGATGCTGAGCCTACAGGTTGATGGATTGAGCCTTGAGTTCCAGATGTGCAGTAGCCCCATCAAGGCAGCATCTGGATTGCTTTGTATGCCAGACAGGGGTCACCTCAGCAGAGCCTGTATGGAATGGGGTAGAGGGACATTGCTGTTAGCCTATCTGTGTAGAGTAGGTGTTTGGGGTTTGGGGTAAGGCCTTAGTGTTTGCAAGACCCTCATGTGCGGAGTTTACATGGTCTGTGGTGTGTAGGTTTGTGGAGTTCTCATGTGATTTTGCTCTGGGTTGTCCATTGTTTGGGTTTTGTTTTGTTGCGGGCCTCCACTTACATGGGTGTGTTTTGTGTATTTGCAGGTGATGTTTACTGACACCTTACACTGCATGGCACCTATGTTACTGCACAATCTGTTTTGCTGTGCACATTCTCCATTTGTTTGGCCAGTGGTTCCCCTTATGTGTGTCTCTTTGTTTTTCTGTAGTCTGGTCACAGGCTTTGGCCACAGTGGCTGTTGTTATGTATTTGTAATTCTGATGTGGGCAGGGTACATGCCATTACATCGCACATGGGGTTGTGGACTTCACACCTCTGAGTGTACCTATTTAACAGATTGTCCATCATTGCACCACTCCATTTGCTGTGGTCCTTAGAAGGTTTGTGTTGCTATATGTTATTATGAGGCTACTTGTGGGCCTAGCTGTCATACCATTACAGACTGACATCTGCACAGGCCCAAATATGACAGTCAGACTACGGCCCACACATGGGGACAGGGTATTAATAATGTTCTGCCATAGACATTTGGGAGACTGGTTTGGTAATTGTTTGTTTGTTCTAATGGGTTTGATGTCTGCTTTCCCACTGTCTGCCATTGCTGTTTTGACATAACCCTTTCTTGTTTTGCAAATAGTTGGCAGGCAAATGCAATGTTAGGACAAGTGCAACAGATATACAAGGTATACTTGTGCTCCTTCTGTGACAACCTGTCATTCCAGGGGTATGGCTGTTGGCCAGTGAGATGTTGTCAGTGTTGACACAGAAAGGTGGCAACCTTTTATACACTGGCAGTACACTGACCTTCAAGTACCTGCTGTCCTACTAGGCACCATACCTCTCAACTTCTGGACAAAGTCATAAATGATTGGGAGACAGATGCCTAAATATAGGGACTATGTTTAAGTATTGGCCTTACAAACCTAGAAAGCAGTGGTGGCTGGTGACTTCAAATCAAAAGGGAGCTGCAGGAGACAGTTGAATGGGGGGCAACTAGAAAAGGGGGGAACTATGCTCAAAACCACAAAAACTGGGATGTAATTAAATACGCTGCCCTGTGTGCCAAACTATCATTATGAGAGTCCAATCAAGACAAAATGAAGTGTAGAAGAAAAAAAAATATTTCAATGTATTGGCTACATGACAGCTTGCTTAATATCTAGATGGAAACAAAAAGGTTGTGAGGCATGAAAAAATAAATAACTTTTTAAATACATTACTGGAATGCCAGTCAAAATCAAGTATAAAAAAACAAGCAGCATTCAACTCAAACCACTTCTCCTTGCACTACAGTTCTAATTATAATTTATATTCAGCTTAATAAAAGTACCAAGTCACATCTTGAAAATAGCAATCTCTGTGATACCCCCACTTGTAAAAATTTTCCTTATCCAAAAAAGACCTGCTGCCTGACAACAACTATCATGGGAAAAATGTGATCAAAGTAAAAAATGAAAAGCAAACAAGAAACAAGCTCAAGATAAACTGCTTAAAGGATTACTGCACAGGTTATGGACCACACACGATAGATTGGCATTATGTTTAGTTTATGGGTAAAGCCTGCAAAGATGACTGCAAGTCTCCAACAAATGTAATAAAGCTTCTGAAAATACTGTAATCCTGTCCTTTATTACAAATACAGTCATATAGTTCAATACTTAAGGTTTATATGGTATCTAGTTATGTAAATATTCTCTGCATGGCAACAACAAAAAGCCTTTCAATGTTGGTAATTCTTTAAGAGTACGTTTATTAAAGGTTAATTGCATTTACAATCTCAGACAAGCTTACCTGATGGTCATTAAAGCATTGCTACTTAAACACAGAGCAACAGGTACTGCAACAACATGCATTTTCTGAATAATATGAAGCATAAATCAACAGGATAAAAATATGATAGAAAACCAGAACATTCTGCAAAATCAAGGACAGATGAAAAGCCACTGTAGTGCTTGTGTCTATCTTGGCTGGGGGATACTCTGCACACTTTCACTGCATAACTGCCTTGATTGGACACATCCAGAGTCACTACATGGGGGAGTGGGGTACAACAAGTATGTCACAAATTGAAATGTCTCTGGCTGACAGTGAGGGCCCTGACACATTTGTCATACCTCTCAACCTCAGACCAAGAAATCTGGACAAAGCCATAAATAAAAGTGGGACAAAGGCCCAAAAATAAGGACAGTTTTTAAATATTGCTCTTTTTTTATAAGCTCTTATAAACTTCGGAAAATAATAGAATATCAGGTCTTGCATTAGTATGCATTTTCTGAAGGATATGAAATCTGAAACTCAAATGTCTGCCGATGGACTAAAATGTGATGCAAAAATATAAAATAGCCACACAATACAGCTCAGAACCTGTCAAAGAAGGAACACTTTTTTAATGTTAATACTACGTTGAGCAGCTGACAAAATAAGAGAATTTACATGCATTTATGAAAAAAAGTAATCTATAACTCTGATTATTACAATTATTTATTAATTGTAAACCTTCCACATTTTCTTCCAAAATTGCCATTTTGTGATGGGATTATTAGGGGGAGAGTAGCAATTTGAACCAAAGTCAGGGACAATTGAGAGGTTTGGATATACTTAATTCTATAAAGTGATTTATTTGTGCATACCTCTCAACCTCTTAACATAGGAAATCTGGACAAAGCCAAATATATTGGGAGAACATACAGACAGTACTAAAAATTGTTCTTGTATAAACCTAGACAGTTGACAGAATAACAGGTCTTGCTTTAGAATGCATTTTTCTGAAGGGTATGAAGTCTGAAACTCAATGTCTGCCATTATTTAGTGACTTTATTCGTAAATGATTTGCCAGACAAACCACAAATTTTATGAGGAACAAACCAAAAATAAGAAGCAAAAATCTATTCATTCTGTGAAAGGAGAGGTTTAGTTCAGTCGAGGCTGTCTTTGAGTTGCTGCTCTTCCCACTTCACAAAATCATGGTTGAATGGGGCCTCCCCAGCAGCCATTCCAATGTCCCATTACTTGGCTATTTCACCCCATTTACCTTAAACACTGTAATGTGCATACTGCTTTACTTCTATGAAGAGTTGGATTTCATTTAAAAGTTTTATTTTACATTTTACAGCACAAATACTAATAGACATCTGCTAAACAAAGCAATGCAGTCTCACAATGACAATAGACTTAGCATTAACACTTCTCTGCCCTTGAAACTCACATTCATTGAAACAGCATTGAAATCCACATTCAAAGAAAATACATCTGGCTAGTGGCCGATAAAGATTAACTATGAGCTGTTTTCAAATCATAGGCCCCTTGCACACGAAACATACATGTGTTCTTTGATACACCTTCCTGATTGTATTAAATTATATTCCTTGTATAATACAGTACAGTTGTTAGAGGGTGTTTTAAATGTATTGTTTTGAACATTTTTCCAGTAAACAATGAAACAAAATGCATGCACCAATAATGACAAAACTGCCCCATTCAGAACATTTCCACCATAAAAGTCTACTCAAACTTCTACAATCCACCAGTATCAGTAAATATGCACAATCTCTGCAGAAGTAAAAGCCATCTAAATAATTCCACATTAAAGAGATCTGTAACTAATGAAGAGGTTGCTGCTAGCAAACAACTTTATATTTCATTGTTTCATCTACGAATATAGTGCCTGTTGCCCTTGAGGAATAAATTACCCATGTTACATTCAAAAAAAATGATAAGCTAGTAATATTGCAATAGGGAATGGATGGGAAACTGATAACAGGTTGATAGTTACCAGGTATCTTTGCCAGAGGACATTCTCAGGACTGCAGCATCCACCCCCTTTAAAAGTACAACACAGTACAGTATCATCAATGCATCTACATACTGTGGGAGTAGAACCCACAGCCTTCTGCATCAAAAGCAAGTACACTAATAACACTACTGTCTTAACTTGTCATAAATGATATACACTACACTGAACATCAAGGGGAAGCATGAGGATTTTCTTATATAAGTAAATAAGTATAACAAGTCATGTAATTGCTTTAACTTGAATTGTATTTTTTGTAACCCATGTTGACCATATAAGTGGTTACAAAGGTAACTAATGTTTATACATGACATCAAACTGACAAAGTTGTTCAAGAGAAACAATAGAAGCCTGAACTTGAAATGTCACAAAATGTAACAATCATATTCTGAACAAATTGTATTAAATTGACAATAGACACTCAGTTTAATAACATGGGCTTGTGTATAATAACACTATTGTTTTAACTTGTCATAAATGACATATACTATATTGAACATCAGGGGGAAGCATTATGATTTTCTCATATAAGTAAATGTGCATAACAAGTCATATAATTGATTTAACTTGAATTGTGGTTTTGTAACCCATCTTGACCATACATAATACTTAAGCTGTTACCAAAGTAATTGTTTTATACATGACATTAAACTGACAAAGTTGTTCAAGGGAAACAATAGAAGCCTGAACCAGGAATGTCACAGAATGTAATAATCACTTTCTGAACAAATAGTATTAAATTGACAATAATCACTCAGTTTAACCTTTACTGATTAAACCAGATAGGATGTTGCCATTTAAATCAGTCCATAAACTAATCTCACTGGATATTCACATCCCGACCCCACCCCCTGCCCAGAAAACCACAGTGAAAAACTTCTCTAAAGCAAATTTCACACTCCTCAAAACTGAGGTGGAATCCTTCAAAGCCCCCGGGCCTGTGGAAAATATGGCCCAGACTGCAGAATCCTTTATAAACACATTCTATGAACACCTTCAGGAATGCATGGATCATGCAATCCCAAATAAAACCAAGACCCAATCCTCCAAAGGCAAACGTCCTGTCTGGTGGACCCCAGCCATAAACAAGCTATACAATAGAAGGAGGAAGCTACTACATGATAGAGCAAAATCCCAAAAAGGGAAGGCATCTCTGATCAGTATTAGCAAAAAACTACGGGCACTCATAAAATCGTCTAAGGCCAGCTTCGAGAGAAAAATTGCACAAAACACTAAGGATAATCACAAGGCTTTCTTTAGTTATGTTAGTAACCTGGGTGGGAATTCCCAGATATGCTCAGAATTAGTCCAAAATGACAAAAAATACACCGAACCCACAGACATTGCCAACATGCTAGCTGACAGGTTCAGCGCAAACTCCCCCCCTCCCCACAATCTCAAATGCTCAGGTAAGAGCTGCCCTCTCCAAAGCAAAAAACACAGCATTAATGGGACCAGACGGTGTCCCGGGCTGCGTCCAACATGAACTCCAAGAAGAGCTAAACCCAAACATAAAACTACTGTTCAATCTCTGCCTTACTACAGGATATGTACCCAAAGAGTGGCGTACAGCAACAGTGGTCCCTCTCCACAAAGGTGGTGCCTCAACGGATCCTGGAAACTATCTCCCCATAAGCCTGACTAGCTTGGTCTGCAAAGCTATGGAAAGGATCATCATGGACCTCATAAATAAAGATATTGGGGACCTACAGACCCTGGATCCTACCCAGTTCGGCTTTGTTAAGGGCAGATTCTGCCTCTTAAACCTGGTCGATTTCTTTGAAACAGTCACCAAGGCCATTGACGAGGGGAAGGTGGTCCACACAGCCTACCTGGACCTCACAAAAGCCTTCGATACAATACCCCACTCAGGCATTATAGATAAGCTCACCAGCTTAAATATAAACCCCTATGTCACTAGATGGGTTGCAAACTGGCTCAAGGACAGAACCCACATGGTTAGAATTGCTGGAGCCATGTCAGACTCCAAACCAGTTACAAGTGGCGTCCCACAAGGCTCAGTCCTGGGACCTCTCTTGTTCGGTATATATTTCTCGGAGGTACAGGCCAACACGGAAGGACTGTGGCTGACCAAGTTTGCAGATGATTGCAAACTGGGCACCATAATCGACTCTCCAGCCAACACAAGCATCCTCCAAAAGGGCCTTATAGAAACAGACAACTGGTGCCAGAGCCATGGCCTCAAGCTAAACGCCAAAAAGTGTATAGTCATCCCCTTTGGCAAAAACAAAGTGCCCACAAATTACCACATAGGTGGTAATCCATTAAGTACAGAATAAGTAATTAGGGACCTGGGGACCCAAGTTGATAGCAATCTTTCATTTGACAACCACGTGGCCAAAGTGGTTAGAAAAACATTTTATATAGCCCACCTAATCATGAAGGGATTCACATCTAGATCAGGGGAGGTCATCGTGCCTCTTTACTCATCCCTCATCAGGCCCATAATTGAGTACAATGCCCCTTTTGGGATGTACCTTACCAGACACCTGCAGCAACTGGAAAGACCCCAAAAGTACCTCACCAAGAGGATCAAAGGGCTCAAACTGATGCCATATGCTGCACGGTTAAAGAAACTCCAGCTCTACTCAGGTGCATACCACCTGCTCAGAGGCGATCTGTGCCTGACATATAAAGCCATGTCCAACCCGGAATTAATGGACATGCTGCACCTCAGAAAATCCAAATCCCATCAAGCCACTCGCTCGAGAGACTTGAACCTCAGCACTGAAATAAATAGGACATGCTGGAGAGACAGATTCATAACCCAGAGGCTCCCTTCACTCTGGAATAAAATCCCAGTCCAGGTTAGGCAGAGTCCCTCATTGACTCTCTTCAAGAGGAATCTTGATGAGTGGATGGGAGATCGTAGGTTTGCCCCGGGTGTCACTTCTGTGTCACTGTTAGATAGAGGCACAGTATACTAACCTCGAAAAAGGGCATAGCAAGATTAATTTAAAATGGGTGGTGAAAGCCAAACACACTCTGGCTAGGCTTATAAATGCCCTAGGGCAAATAGCCTAGTATGAACCTAAGAACCTATGAACTTTCAGTATACTATATACCATAAAATGGCAATTTATGAATATGGAATGGGAACTTGTAGTCATTAATCACAATAAGTGAATTTGTTGTTTTTTAATCTATAATTTCAATTGTTTTATAATAAGAAATGATAGATATGAAAATCCTTATGTGTAGGAAATGGGAGAAAGAGGGATGTACTGATAATTAAAATGCACTAACTTTCATCAATGTTCGCATAAAACAAACTTGATGCCTTAAGTAAGTTAACAACAGACAAAGTGATTACTTAAATGCTGGCAAACAATGAAATATAACTTCTGATATATCCAGTAAAATACATTGCTTTATAAACATTAGGTATAAATATTATTACCATCTATTTATATTAAGTAACAAGTTTTGAAAGACTTCATCAGTAAGGGTGAATATGTTTAACTGCATGCTATAATCTTTTATTGAGGTGTTATATATATGATACATCCTATTTTACTATGATTGAATTGCTTGTCATCTATCTTTCATGTAAATATTAATTTCTTATACAATAAGTAGACATTTATATTGTATTAGAATTCTGTCTAATCTACAATAGTACTATATCTGTTCAAAATAATATAAATATTGCTTATTCCTATTACAAATATTCTCCATATGATAATTCAATTTATGGAGCTCAGATGTTCTGGGTTGTCAAGGTATGAGTGATAATCTGATGGACTTAGGTTTATCCATCAGATTAGGAAAGATTTTCATTCCATGACTAGTGTGGATCTTAGTTTTGTTAACATTTATTAATTTAAATTTGTTATTTCACAAAAACATTTTTAGTATGCCTGACCAAAACATTACTTAGGTTCATAGGTTCATAGGTTGATACTAGGCTATCTGCCCTAGGGCATTTATAAGCCTAGCCAGAGTGTGTTTGGCTTTCGCCACCCTTTTAGATTAGTTGACTGTGCCTCTGTATAGTATGTCACAGAAGATAGCCCTTTTAAGGTTAGTTTACTGTGCCTCTGTCTAGTAGGGACACAGAAGAGATCCCAGGGGTAAACCTACAATCTCCTATCCACTCGTCAAAATTTCTCTTGAAGAGGGTCATTGAGGGGCTCTGCCTAACATGGATTGGGATTTTGTTCCAGAGTGAGGGGAGCCTCTGGGATATGAATTTGTCCCTCCAGCATGTCCTATTTATTTCTGTGCTGAGGTTTAAGTCCCTGGAGCGTGTAGCTCTAAGGGATTTGGATTTCCTGAGGTGGAGCATGTCCATTAATTGGTAAACACTCAAAGTATAAAACTGACAATTTCCTTTAAAAGCTCAAACATATACTTTATAGTTATCAGAAGAAAATGTTTAATAGTCACAATAAAACAAAAAAATGCATACTCTAAATAACCTAAGAAGGATTTAACTTTATTATCTTTAAATACCAATGGCTTAAACAATCCTAGCAAGAGATCAAATCTACTGAAATATTTAAAAATGAACAAGGCACAAATTGTCTTCCTTCAAGAAACTCATTTCAAAATAAATGAGAATTACAAATGGAATCCTGTGGAATATATATTGGTGCAACCCACTTATAAGACAAAGACAGAAGGGGTAACAATTATATGGAAAACAAATGTGATTAACCCAGAAATCATTTATAAGTATGAAGATAAAGAAGGCCTTATGGCATTAGTAATAGTTACATATAATAACAGAATATGGACCCTAGTCAATCTATACTCGTTCCCAGGCATTGGAACAGGAACTGTTAAAAAAACACTTGGATTTCATTTCCAATAATTATAAAGGCAACTTAATATTAGGAGGAGAATTTAACTGTATATTTGATATTTCTGAAACTACAAATAAAAGACCGCTGCGTACATCTGCTGTATCAAAAGCTTTAAACGAGTGGGTAGAATCATTTCATCTTGTAGATACTTTCAAATTTAAAGAAGATAAATCTTTGTTGTTGTCCCATCAAGATCACAGATTTGGTACTTAAACTAGAATAGATAAAATATTTGCTGCCCATGACTTACACTCTAAAATCATGAATTTCTCAATCACTCCCTGCCCCTTTTCATACCACAATTAATTGATAATAAAACTTCAAAATGGGTACAACCATTAATCTTTAACTCCAGAATTCCAGCATATATAACTAAAATTAAAGAGTTCAAACCCTGGTTATTATCTGAATTACAGTTCTTCTTAAATATTAATTACACCACAGAGATAAATAAAATAATGATATGGGACTCATTAAAAGCTTACATATATGGTAAAACCCTAACTTGGTATAAAAAAATCAGAGAATGGGATTCTGAATTATTAGATCTACAATCTAAACTTTTGTCAGTAAAAGCTAATAAAAAATCAAAATAATTTGGAAATGAAAAAGAAAGTAGAAGTATTAAACAATAAATACAACAAAATTCTAACACATAAACTAGTTTAGCTTTAGAAAAAGTAAAAATTAATACCTTGGCCACTTCTCCCAAATATCTACATAATTTTCCCACAAGAATCAAAATAAAATCAAAAGCTAATAACAGTAAAAGTATCTTCCATAAAAAGAAAGGGAAAAATGTCTCGGATATGGGTTACATTCTTGATGCCTATAGAAATCACCATGTGGAAAATTTCCAAAAAGAAAATATACATATTAATCAATTAAATCTAGATGACAAATGTTCTAATATAAAAAAATACATCCAAAATTAAAACTAGATCTGCAAGCGCCCATATCTTACAAAGAAATTACAGATACAACAAAAGAGGGTAAAAATAATAAAGCTCCAGGTACGGATGGCATAATTATGGAAATATATAAAGTTTTTCCTTCAAAGATGCTATCCCTCTTCCATAAAACTCTATTAGAAATTCAGTCACAAGCTTTAATACCACCCTCTTGGAGATATTCCTTAATCACACCAATCCTAAAGGAAACAAATCCCCAAACCTCTGTACTTCATATAGACTTATATCATTATTAAATAATGACTATAAGATATTTATGACAATAATAACTAACAGAATGCAAATACCACTATCCAAAACAATAAATAATGATCAATCTGGATTTATATAACATAGACACACACATGACAATATTAAAAGGATAATTTCTCTTATAGATCATGTTAATAAAGAAAATAAACACTCATAATTGGCTTAGATATAGAGAAAGCCTTTGATTCCCTAAATTGGGACTATTTATTCAAAATCCTAATGCTATTTGAATTTCCAACATCCTTTGTTTATCTCCTAAAGAATATATATATATATATATATATATATATATATATATATATATATATATATATATATATATATATACAGATAATTTAGCGTATGTCAAGTTAGGTCCTTTTACCTCTGAATCTATACATATAACAACAGGCACTAAACAAGGATGTCTCATTTCACCGATTCTATTTGCTCTGACTATTGAAATAGTGGCAGATTAAATTTGTAATAATATAAAAATCAAAGGAATAGATGTTTATGAACAATACAATTCTAAAGTAATGCTATTTGCTGATGTCATATTACTAACATTATCTAATACAAAAGAGACATTAGAAGAATTAGATATATTAATTGACAAATTTCACATGACTTCAGGACTCCATTTCAGTAAATCAAAATCATTTTTTTATTTTTAAATAAAAAACAAACAAACTGCAGACTAAAGGGGATCACATCATAGGGAAACAAGAATCTACCTTAAAACATCTAGGAATTGAGTTATGCAAGGATAATTATGAATTAGTCTCAAAAAACTACAATAATATCATCAATACAATTAAAATCTCTCTGGAAAAATGGAACAAAATAATATTAACATTTGAAGATAGACTGCAGTTAATAAAAATGGTTTTACTGTCCAAGATCCTATATATAGCCTTGGCAATACAACTGTTATCAGAAAGGAATATACTTAAAGAAATAAATTCATGCCTAATAGCATTTTTATGGTTTCCCAAAAGAAACAGAATAGCTTTAATACATCATATCAGACCATGGAAACAGGGAGGATTAAACTTTCCTGATATAGAAACATATATAAAAGTATCAATATCTAAAACAATCTCAGATTGGATAAGTCCAAATTACTCTACAAATTGGAAAGAATTACTAATTGTAATATCAATAAATGAATTTGATTTACAAAAAAAATTCAAATAACAGATAAAAACAATTTGCCATGGCACATATATGTATTAGTATGCAATATAACATAACTAAACCCACTAAAACTTATATGAGTAATTATTACATTGACTCATTTAGGAAATTTATTAATGCAAATATAGATTTAAAAATCTGGTTTGATGTTTTAACACCATTTATAGTCACAAAGAACTTTCCACATAAAATATATAGAGAAGTTATTAATTCATGGGAACAGAAAGGATTTGTCTGTTGGCTCCAATGTATCAAAGAACTAAAAGTTTTAGATAGGCAAAAAATAAAAACAACATACAAAATTTCACAACAGGACTGGCTAACTTTACAAAGTATTCTGTCATATTCACAAGATTTAAGTAGACTAATTAACAATTCTTAATTTAAAGAAATACCTAAATTTACAAAATACATATATGAAATCATATATAATGACTTTGACATGGGAAACAGTATTTCAAATTTTACAAAATATTGATAAACTATAAAACAACACCCAAAAACCTCATATTGGAAATATATAACAAGAGGACACTCAATACAGTTAACTTAAGATATTAAAACAAATATCTTATTATCAATAGAATACACATCCTTTACACAATACTGGAAGGGTTTTAATTGGAAATGCGTGCACAGAGCATTCTTAACCCCAGACAAAATCAGTAAAATTAGTTCTTCCATAAAAGGAATATGTTGGAGATGTGAGCAAGTACACAATGCAGATTGGAACCACATTTTCTTTGATTGTGTTAAAATTAAGCCATTTTGGAATTGTATTAATAACTTTCTACAAGCTATATTTAATGAATCATTTTATTTAACTAAAGCTCTTGTATTATTAAATGTGAACAAAGGTCCTCATTTGAATAGGTTAAACATGTATCTAGTATGGACTATACTTGCAATTTCAAGGAAGTGTATAACAAGAAGATGGAATAAAAACACAATGCCAACTTTGGAAGATGTCTACAGCCTACTGAAGACCACAGCACTATTGGAAATTAAAATTAAAGAACTAAGAATTTATCCAAAGCCATTTATCAACAACCCTTGGGGAAAAGTCTTATTGTTGATTGACACTATACAATAATTGATCAGACACTCTGATAATGGAATGGACATACTTATAAAGTAACTGTATACATTAAGATCTGTTATAGTGTAACCTAATGTAAAAAGTGTACATAGTTATTTAAGATGTTATGTATAAATACTATGGAATTCATTCAAATGTATTTGAAAAATAAAAAAAAATTGAGAAAAAAATAGCAAGTACACTACCTGTTGTGCTATTAACAATGCAAGCAGACTCAGCTTAAGCAGCACTAAACTTCTCTTCCCCTGAAGCTCCTAGCTCCTTGAAAATCCACTTGACACTCAACTGTATCTCTTAACTTTTCAGCACATGAGCACAAGAAATCTGGAAAAAAGCCAAAATTTATTCGGGTGGGGACAAAAGCCAATAAACCAGGGGCACATTTTAAACATTGCTTGTATAACCTTGGAAAGTTGCTAGAATAAAATGCTATGCTACCACCATGCATTTTACTACCAAGACTTGAACTGAGGACCCTGTGCACTACAGTCAGAGCAACATACCACTATAACAAATCAGCTGATTCTTGAAAGACAGGAAGACTGAACCTTAAATGGCTATCATTTAGTGAATTCAGTTCTCACCATAGCTCTCAACGTCTTAGCACAAAACACCTGGACAAAGCCAATAATGGGGGAATACAGCCCCCAAACATATTCAGTGAATTCAGTTCTCACCATAGCTCTCAACCTCTTAGCACAAAAAAACCTGCACAAAGACAATAATGGGGGAATACATCCCCAAACTTAGGGATGAATTTCAAATATTGATCTTATAAACTTAGAAAATTGCTAGAATAAAATGTTGTGTTACCATGTTCTTTCTGAAGAATATGAAGTCTGAAATTCAAATGTCTGTCATTATTTAGTGAATTCAAAATCCAGAAAACCACAGATTTTATGAGGAACAGAACAGAACAAAGGTGGCTACCTACACCCAAGGTTGAGGGTTTGAACCTGAGTTACTCTTTCTTGCCACCAGTTATAGTTAACTGGGGCATACCCGAGTAAATCCAGCTCAAGATGCAGAATCCTCCATTCGTCCCATCCTCAAAGTTCGAAGCAGCTCCTGCTTCCTGGCGCTGGAATAAATAAGCCAGTTTCCTCCATTTAAAAGTCCACAGAATAAATAAGCCTCCATGCAAAAGTCTGCTCTGAGTTTGAATTGCAGCAGCAGCTCCTGTTTCTCTGTGCCAGAATGCCACGCATGCATGGGCTGCCTCAGCTCATTCTGAGCATGCACAGACTGCAGACCTTGCAGTCCAATCCCCTTCCAGTCTATGCAGTTATAACTGTATAGACTTCTGGGGCATCTGTAGACTGCTATCTTCTTTCCAAATCTGGACTGGTTAAACAGCAGCCTGGATTCAAGTTTCCAAGCACACGTGTGAGTTCTGAGATTATTTTTTTATTTTGGTTACAGATGTGTTTTTTATTTTGGTTTACAGTTGGGGGGGGGGTCTGCAGTCCTGCAGTCCAATAGCATGAACCACCACTGCTAGAAAGGTGATTCAATAACAGGTTTTGCATTAGCATGCATGTTTCTATAGGGTATGAAGTCTCACACTACAATCTGTCATTATTTTCTGACCCTAGCCTTATGTAATTTGCCAATGAATTGCCAGACAGGCACTATTTCATTTTATACAGACCATAATTATGATGCAAACCTCTGGACATTCTGCAATAGGTCTGTACAATTGAGAGATATGGTAGGCACTGTGTAGGATACTCCAAGCTGTGTACTGTCCTTATGTGTGACCCCCTGTCCATGACCTGTACAGCTTTCCTGCATTAACAGCTATTGACATCTGGACAGTGTGTACAATTCCTACCATAGGTGTAGCTGACATGCAGAATACTTGGCACTGCAGTTCTTGGAACATGGCCCTGTCAAAGACAGCATTGTACCTAGGCCACTATGACACAACAGACGGGAGTAAGTGCTGGCCACATCGTGACAGTATTAACCACACATGTACATAGCTCATTGACCCCTGCATATTGTGGACATGCAACAAGTTATCATGTTGATTGGGCCAGCGCTGGTAATGTGTGCTCTGCTGCTGTCTCCATGCAAACATACATGATACTGCATTTCTATGGGAATATGGGGGAGGGGGCACATCTGTCAACTGTAAACATTTGCACACTGTGCTGATATTTGCTTTACATTTTGGTTCCATTTAGCATAGTATTGGGGTCTGTCTTAGAGACTAGAGGCATATCACTAAGGACTGCAGGTCAGATTGTAATGGCATAATGTGAGTTTCAGACTTCTTACCCTTCAGAGTCTTATTGCAACTGCAAGACCTGCTGTGCTATCACTGTGTAAGTCTGTAGGGGGGTATTTCATCATTGTCATCATTTGTCGGCCTTTGCCAGACATTTCTTTATGGCTTTCTACAGCTGACTTGCTGAGTGAGGCTGAGGGGTGAGTATGGGACCTCCACGCTGACATCCATTTCTGTGAAATATGACTCCCCAGTTAGTTGCCCCCCCCCCACATATACTGCAGTGGGATTCGTCACCTTGGGTACTACTGCATAGTGTGGTGAAGCCAGTATTCTGCAAACATTCCCTGGTGTCCCACATAGCTGTCAGTTGTCTGCTGCTATCCCAGCAGGCCACCCCATTCCCTTGCATGCATACAGCGATACCATAGATATGCTATTAGAGCATACTAATCCATTCATTTATTGTTAAGAAGACTAACTTACCTTGTGTCTGTGGCAATTGTGAGGATGGTACTTGAGGGCTGCCTATGTCGGATACACGCAGTACATTGCCTAAGCATGGTAAGTAACAAGTAGTGTGATGTGTGTGTGTCATCCATTTTACTGTGTTTGTGAGTTGGAGAGAGGTGTCAGTCCCTGAGTCCCTACAGTTTCAGTGTCTGTGCTATGCATTGCCTCTTGCCAAGGCCAGGGCATACTGGGCACACCTCCATCTGCCTACAGGGGCTGGCTCAGGGGGTTCCTCCTCCAAGTACCTCTGTGCCTGTGGGTACCTTGGGTATGGTGGGGGGCTGTGTAGCCCTTTCCCGTGCTGTTCTTGTCACAGATGTTTCCACAGGATCATATTGTATAGCATGGCACATACTATGAACATGTGTGCACATGTGGATGGAGAGTACTGTAAGGCTCTATCAGATATGTCAAGGCAGTGGAACCATGACTTGAGCATCCCAAACACATGCTCTATAATGATCCTGGTTTGTGAGTGTGCCTCAATATGGCATTCTTTAGTGCATGTGTGTGCATGTCTGATGGGTGTCATCATCCTCAGCTCCAGTGCATAGCCAGCATCCCCCATCAGATGGCCATACGGGATGTCCCCCCTGGCAAATCCCTAATACAGCTGTGAGGAATGCCAGATGTGGGGATTGTGATAGCTTCCAGGGCTGCCAGCACACACATTAATGATAATGTTCTAGGCACTGCACATGACCTAGCAGCTGATAGAGTGAAAGCCCTTGTGGTTTAAGTAGACCCTACCCTGTTCACCGGGTGGTGCTTTGATGTGGATGTGCATGCAGTCTATGGCACCCAGTAACTCCAGGTAGTCTGCTACATGGTGGAAGAGGTGTATATTGTTGGTCCTCTCCTCACGGGTGCTGGGGAAGTAAATATGCTCACTGGCATGTGGTAGCAAGGCATCCAGGAACTGGTGGAGCACCCAGGATGCAGATGCCTGTGAGACCCCCATGATGTCCCCAGTAGGTCTTTGGAAAGTACCTGTAGCTAGTATTCTTAAGGCTACACATACCTTGGTATCCACTGGGATGGGTTCCCCTCTGTTGGCTCTGGGTCTGAGGTGAGGCCGGCACAGCATGATGAGTTGCTGAAGTATGTCCCTGTCCACCCTGTAGTGCTCTATCTCCAGATCATGTAGCCCCTGGTAAGTTACCCTGGGTCTGAACACTCTTCTCTTCCTCAGTCTGGGGTGGTTGCCAGCATTATCCTCCTCAACGCCCTCAGCCTCTAGCACATACTGATGTATCAAAGGGACAGCAGGCCCTAACATTTTGTTGGTTAGAATTCCCCCGAGTGTGTACACTAATGGTGCAAAGTTTGTGGGAAAAACTAGACTGAAAGGTGTTTTCACAGTTTATACTGTTCCACTGCAGATGCTGCCTGTATGATTGGCTGGCTAGGGTACATTCCACCTGCCTGATATATTATTTGTACTTGACTGCATTTATTCTGCTATTTCTCCTTTTTTTCCCCTTCCCATTTCCACCCCTTTTAAGCCCTGAGGCATGCCGCGTAAACAGTCCTGCTATTTCCGTTTTTTTTGTAGACCCAGTGCACGCTGCACAAACCCGTTTAGTTAAAGTAAACACTTTGAAGCAGAAATGCCCCTCCTCTGGATGTGAACACGCTCTTCATTTCATAGAATAAGTCAATACAGCCTCAGACACACACCCTTGCTTAGCTGTGCTTAGCTAAGCTCAAACGGGAGCCATGGAACTCCAATGTGCTTACACCAAGCATGACACAGTATACCTTAATTTTGTTGAAAGGCAGTTGTACGATCCCACTGTCTTTAAATCACAAAACTCAACATGTCCCCAAAACCAAATCTCGATAATGGTAATCTGGAAAACTAGATTCGACCATTTTCGAACTTCAGCACTACAGTGAATGTTAGCAGACATTTCCAAATGTCTCCAAACATTGTTATGCAGGGGGCAAACCCCCCACACCCCCCATGTGGGGGGCCGTGCAGCCGACACCCCCGCTACTTTAATATACAAACTCCGAGATCTCACTACAGTAAGGGAAATGTTCATTTCCCGATCCTCGCTATAGTGTGATCTGCACCTGGAATGCCAAATTCAAATGAGCGAATGCCAATGTGCATTCACTCATTTGAATTTGCAACAGTGGCAGTCGACATTTCTGAAATCTTGAGGTTGTACTTTCGCAATTTGGTGCATCATACAACTGCCTTTCAACAAAATTAAGGTATACCGCATGACACCCCCCCTTTTCATGTCAGCTGCTTCTCCTATTTACACCACTGCCTTATAGCTTCTACACGGTTAGGTGAAGCCAGAGAATGGTCTCCCATTTAGTGATTCAGTAAAATTTGCTCATTTGCATACCCCACTGCCTTAGTCCCTTTTTACAACAATACACCAGAGCCTTCCTCCTTAGCAACCAGTTTTACCTGTTATTGTTTTGATTCTGCATGCCATACGCTATAATGGCAAAATGCAGATTTCGCTTAAAATTGTCTTTTCACATTTTTTTTTATTTTTGGCATAATTCCATTTGCAAGCTGCTGTACTATACTTAAATGTCCAAAATCGGTCAAAAAAAGAAAAAAAAAAAACTTTGATTTTCATATTTTTGCAACACTTTTCCATGCCAATGGCCATATTTTTGGCCATTGTCATGACTAATGATTATAATACATGCTTTACTTTGAGCTGTCATGCCTCCATTTTCTTTTTTGCAGAAATGTACTCGGTTCGTAACTGAATACATTTCTGCAACTGACACTGTTCTTGCTCGGATTCCTGCCTGCTTACTGAATTGTTAGTTCACCTCATTTGCATGGTTTTCATCAGCAAATGAGGTAATTAGCATAATTCAGTGGTGTCTGTGCAAGAATAGTGCTAGCAGGCTTGTGCATGCACCCAGCCTTGTTTACTGGATCGCTCGGTGGCCATATTCCGTGCAGGAGCTCCTGCACTACTCCTGCATGGAAAAAAGCCATTATTGAATCCCGTGGATTATCTTTTCAGGACTGTATATTAAAAAAAAAACATGATTTTTTTTACTATAAGAACCAATGTATTTAGTAAAAACATGTCCTACCTTATATATCTTAATTAATGTGTTATGTCCTGCTATTTTATTTTTCATCAAAATATTTGACAGTTTCCAATATGAATTGCTCTGCAGTGACATGAGGCAATGTAAACTACATAATGAGAGTTACAATTTATAAAAGCAAAAACTTATATTATTGGTTTTGAGTAGATACTTAAAGGGACTGATTTTACAACCACATTTGCCCATCCTACAAGTACCACACGTATTCATTGTTAAAAAGTGACAACTGGTAATGATACAATTTTGGGGGACCTCTCCTCTTCCTGTGCTTTAATTATACAGGAGGTATAAAGTGGATGCTAATTTTATTCAGATCTCTCTTAAAAATGAATTATTAATTCAGTTCAGTCATATTCTGAAACAGTTTAAGTCTTTAGACTTTTTCCACCACATCCTTCACAGTCCATTCTACAGCATGAGCTTTGTGATTCGTTGTTCCCAAAATAGCAACCATAGCTGCAATTATGGGAGGATTCCTTGTATAAAATTTAAATAATGCCTTATAAAATCATTTACAGATCTAGGTGTTATACTACTGTCACATGCAGATCTTATGTCCACCTGTGGATCATAATCAGTTATTAGTTTCATAGTGATTGTTTATGCAAAACTTGGAGAAGTATGAAAAGCTCTGCACAGTGAGAAACAAGCTTTTTATCAAAAAGGAAAGAAAAAAGCTTTTATTTCTATTATGCTTAAATATTTTAAGTTGGACTTATAGTGATTTATGTGCTACTACATTGTTGGACTTTTTTATGCTTTTCCATGTTTTAGCCAAAAAAGTTATTGCTTTGCAATTGTTAGCTTGTTCTGAGACCTTATTCTTGAGCTTCATTTGCAGTTGTGGGAAGATTGTGCTTCTATCTCCATAAATAGAATTACTTGTAAAAGGAAGTTGTTTGTATTTTGAACGTTGTCTGGAGTCTTAGTGGTATGGTTTCATTCACAGTTGTGGCAGTACTGAGAACTACTGCCAGACTCAGATGGCAACTGGCATAATAGTTAAGGTATGTACCTCACAGACAAGAAGTACAGGGAGTGATCCTTACTGAGGGAAATTGGCTTGGCTTTAAAAAGGTCCATTAGGACAACTAGCCTAGTATTTATCTATGAAACTATTTGAGCCTCATTTAGTTATTTATTACTGCATTTTTTCCATAAACAGTGTTAGTAGTACATTTTTGAATAGTTTTGTGCCTTAAACTGTGGTAGAATTGCAGTAGTGAGAGTATTGCTTATTCTGTTCAAGAATTTTGTGCTTCGGTATTTATATTCCATTTTTGCTGCTAGAGTCATATATTCTGCTTATCATTTACATGCTTAAAGTTGCATCCTGGTACCTTTCTGTTCCTCTGTTTTTTCTGTCTGCCACACCCCTCACTGAGACATTTCTAATCTACCAGGGGGTCATTGGCCTGTAACTCAGAGACATAGGACTAGAGCTCCATTATTAGCTTTACTTGATTAGCTTCTTGCAACTTCAATGTTTTCCCAACCCGTCCGCCCTTTTCTGGTTGTGGCTTTAAAAGGCTGTGTCTATAGCCTCTACTACTAATAGTAATCTGACTTTCAAAGTCCTTCCCTCCCCTCTTTGATTGCTATTGTCTGTTGTGTAAGCTGTTTAACTTCTCTTCTCAACCATTGTTTTCCATATATCCATAATATTGAGTGATCACCCAGCAAACCAGTATTGTTCTTAAGTAAACCACCTTTACCACATATTGTCTCCTGCTTATTTTCCAAGAGCTCCCATCTGCTTGGTGCCCTTGCCACACTCTAATAGGGTCCTGAATTAACCCTGCTCCATCATTGGCAGACAAGAAATTTATTTTATTATTTTACATTTCAGTTAATTCTTTCAGAGTTGCTAACACTTTATTTTTTCTTAATTTGTTGATTTTGCCCTTGCCACGCTCTAATAGGGTCCTGTATTAACCCTGCTCCATCCTTGGCAGACAAGAAATTTATTTTATTATTTTACACTTCAGTTAACTGTTTTAGAGTTGCTAATACTTTATTTTTGCTCATTTGTTCATTTTGCACTTTAAATGATTTTAAAGATTCCCAATATTTAAAATTGCCTTGTCCAGGTAATTTGTTTGTTATTTTGTGGTAGCTTTACACTTTCAAGCAATCTTTTTTGTGTTTTACATTAAGAGGACTGGGATAGTCCTTCTAGTGGAAGTAGTTGGTGATCTGGTGTATCCAAGTTGGAAAACATATAAGAAAGCTGTAAGTGTAGTGCTTTATTGGTCAGAGGGGCTAGAAGCCAGTTTCATGTCTTGTAAATGCCTACATAAATATGGAGCATTTGCACAATGCTGCTCATCATGCAGCAGTAGTTAGTAGTGTCCTGTATTGCATGTTGAGTAGCACATATAAGCTAATATACATATTGAGCACTGACCTTTGAATTTAGTATTATATAGCCTAGTCTAGTCTCGAGCTACAAAAGCACGCTAAGCCCACCCACTATAAACCTTGTGTGTACTGCTTTCTTATAGCTCAGCCAATAAAGAACCTGACATCATAACTGCACACTTTACTAATTTCTCCACAGCCAGTTTGGTGGATATGGGTGCAGAGCAGGATTGTGGTCAAATGGGGCCCTAGACAGGGTAGTGGACCAGGGCCACCCCCATGTCCTCAACTTCCAGCATTCCCCCCTGGGACCCTGCCCAACAGCCATTCCAGTGTCCCATTTCTTGTCTTTTACTCCCCAGTTACCATAAAACACTGTTCAATCCTGTCAGTGTGCATACTATCTTCTTCTTTACTTCTAGAATGATTACAGACATTGGATTTAATTTAAATTTTGTATTTCAAATTTTATAGCACAAACACTGATAGCCATTTGCTAAATAAAGCAATACAGTCTCATAATGAAAACAGACATAACATGAGCAACAGTAACATTCTCTGCCCTTAAACTCATATTCACTGAAATCACATTGAACCCCACATTCAGAGAAAATGCAACTGTTCTCGTTAGGCTTTTCAGCATTGACTTTTCAACATTGGCAAAAACATTTTTCTCTCCCATAAAGCCTTTTTAGGCAATGCCAAACTTCCAACATAGCAAAATCTACCCAAGGAAATCTAAAGATGCCAGGAGAGTAAACAAGAAAGTTAAGTCTACTCCTTCCAAGATATCCTGACCTTGGGGAATGTGGACATTTGTGCAGTGACTGAGACATGGCTTAAACCCTCAGAGGGTACCCCAGCAGTTCAAGGCTTCGGTGCTTTCCACAAATTTACACCAGCAACTGCACAGACAGGAACTAAAGTTGGAGTTGGCTTGATCTACATCAATAACAAGCATACAGCTAGTTTGATTAAACAGGATAATGCACTGGAGTTCCTTCATGTCCAGATTATAACAGACAAAGTTCCATATCATATCATATCCTAGCAAGGTATAGCTCACTCTCTATGTCCCATAAAACCCATAGCTCATACTAAGCTCTGTTGGAGACACTCACCATTCAACCAAATACTATACTCATGAGGGAATTTAATTATCCCTCTATAAATTGTAAATCCTACCTGACCCTAAATTTACAGGCACAGAGATTCCCAGACTTTGTAATTACAAACACCCTGGACCAGTTAGTGCATACATGTACAAGAGGTGCAAATATATTGGACCTTTTACTTACAAATATGAAAGAAGACTGCATGCCCCCACCCATTGTCATGTCCTCTCTGGTGTGATCAAACCACAAGGCAGTCTCCTTCAAAATAAGAATCAATTCTGTAACACCAGCAAACCTTGTAACAGTTACAGTCTATGCAGAACTTTCACAGATGCTGTGCACAACCATGTCAATGATTGCATAGATGCTGCTGTACCTACCAAAAGTAAGCCCAAAACTAACTCAAGAAAACAAACCACCCTGGTGGAATCCAGAATTCAACAGGTTGCACACAAAAAGTCATAGCTTAAATTAAGATGTGTAACACCCAAAAAAAAAAAAAGAAGAGATAAAAACTCTCTCATCAAAACTGAACAGACAACTAAGAGGACTAATTAAATCAAATAAAGCAACGTTTGAGGTAAAGATAGCATTCCAGGCCAAGGACAACTATAAGGCCTTATTTAGCTATATCTAAAACTTCAAAGACAGCACACAACAGTGTGCTGAATTGTTGGTAAATGGAGCCACGTTCATGAAACTGGGAGATATAGCAAATCTTCTGGCTGACAAATTCATCTCCAAATTTAGTCCCTGTCTCACTCCCAGACCAATCTCAGGAAGTACCATCTAACATAATCCCTCCAATTATCATTAGGGAACAGGTGTTAGATGGCCTCTCTAAGGCCACAAATACAGCTTAAATGAGCACAGATAATATCCGGGATGCCTCCTAAGTAGCCTGAAATATTACCTGTCAGGGCTACTGATGCCAGTATTCAATCACAAACTC
>NC_056726.1:41505644-41640644 GCF_019279795.1 Protopterus annectens | reverse complement strand
ACTAATGTGTGGCACTAGGAAAATGCTTACTTCACATGGAATACGTGTATTAAATGGCATAGGACAAAGAAGCTGAGTTAAACATGTTAAGCTTAAATTAAAAGTATGGTTAACATGTTCATGTCCACATATGTAGCCTAAAAGGTAAGACCCAAGCATGTGCAGAACTAGTTCATAGGTCCATAGGTGTGTACTAGGCTAATGGCCCTGGAGCCTTTACAAGCCTAGCCCATAGGATTACCCTGGCATCATGCCACCCAACCTTAGTTCCCAGTGCCTCTGTCAAGTAGAGCCACTGGAGTGAGCCCTGGGGTGAATTTTCTATTTCCCATCCACTCATCAAGATTTGTCTTGAAGAGGGCCAGTGAGGTGCTCTGTTTGACATGTATGGGAAGTCTGTTCCATAGCACGGGCAGTCTCTAGGTTATGAACCTGTCCCTCCATCATGTTCTGTTGATTGTGGTAATGAGGTTGAGGTCTCTGGAGCACGTGGTGTGGAGGGATTGGGATTTCTTTAGATGTAGCATTTCTAACAGAGCAGGGTCAGACATAGCTTTGTAAGTCGAGCAGAGATCGCCTCTAAGTAGGCGATATGAAACAGAGAATAGTTGGAGTTTTTTGAGTCTGTCCATATAGGACAAGTGTGTTTAAGGCCTAAGATCCTTTTTGTGAGGTAATTTTGTGGCCTCTCCAGTTGTTGCAGGTGTCTAATGATGTAAATGTCAAATGGGGCATTGTACTCAATGATTGGCCTAATGAGGGAAGAGTAGAGGGAGACAATGACCTCCTTCTTTCTGGATTACCTTAGTAATGAGATGTGCCACATAGAAGGACTTTCTGACCACAATGGCAATGTGGTGGTCAAAAGAGAGGTTGTTGTCAGCCTGTGTTCCCAGATCCATTATAACTCCTTCTGTGTTCAGTGGACTACCATCGATGTGGTAATTCATGAGAACTGTGTTTTTCCCAAAGGGGATGACAACACATTTTTTGGCATTGAGGTTAAGGCCATGGTTCTGACACCAGTCGTTGGTCTCGATGAGGCCTTTCTGTAGGATGTCAACATCACTTGGGGAGTTAATAATGGCTCCTAACTTGCAATCATCTGCAAACTTTGTTAGCCAGAGTCCCTTCATGTTGGCCAGGACTGCTGAGAAGTAGATACCAAATAGGAGAGGACCCAGGACCAATCGCAGAGGGACTCCACTCGTGACTGGTCAACAGTCTGGAGTCAGTCACTCTCACACTGTGGGTTCTATCTATGAGCCAGTTTGTAACCCACCTAGTGATAATAGGGGTTGATGCCTAGCTTAGTGAGTTTTTCTATGACTCCTGAGTGGTATCCCACACACACACTGACCACAAAGAGATAGCTGATAGGTTTGGGGAAAATTTTCACTCCCTTATCCCCTCCTAACTTATCACAAACCTTACCCCCAAACTTCACCCCCACCCTACATGTCTGAAGAGCAGGTCCTCAAAGCCTTGTCCAAGGCAAAAAAACACAGCCTCTATGGGACCAGACAACATCCCAGGCTGTCTTCTAAACAGGCTGAAACATGATGTAGCATCATCATTAAGTACCCTTTTCAATCATAGCCTAACCACAGACTTTATTCCTGCAGAATGGAGAACAGCAACAGTTATTCCACTCCACAAAGGTGGCTTAAAACAGACCCAGGGAATTACAGCCCAATAAGCCTGACCAGCCTCATCTGTAAGGCCATGGAATGTATTATTGTGGACCTCATAAATAAAGACATAGGTGACCTCCAAACGCTGGATCCTACTCAATTGGACTTCATCAAGGGCAGGGTGGATTTCTTTGAAAATGTGACCAGGGCCATTGATGAGGGCAAATCTGTGCACACAGCATACCTCAACTTGGCAAAGGCTTTCAGCACAATCTGACATTCAGGTATTACCGATAAATTAACAAATTGAATGTAAACCCCTTCACTGTAAGATGGTTTGCTAACTGGCTCACAAACCAGATGCACACTATCAAGGTGGGTGACTCCACATCCACCAGCAGACCTGTTACCAATGGGGTACCATAGAGGTCAATGCTGGGCCCCCTACTGTTTGGTATATACTTCTCAAAGGTTCAGGTCAAAACTAAGGGTTGTGGATGACAAAGTTTGCAGATGACTGTAAACGAAGTGCAAACATCGAATCCCCAAATGATGTCAGTATACTCTGGGAAGATCTCACACAGACCAGTGACTGGTGTATTAATCACAGTCTCAAACTGAATGCGAAGAAATGCATCATCATTCCCGTCAGCACAAACAATGTCCCTTCACACTATCAAATTAATAAGAATACCCTAATTACCAAAGAAATGGTAAGGGATCTGGGATCACAAGTTGACTGCTACCTTAACTTTGACCACCATGTGTCTACTAAGGAAGGCTTTCTACATAGCACACTTGATTAGTAAAGGCATCACCTCAAGAGCAAAAAATGTTATAACCCCTCTATACTCTGCATTTCTCTGGCCATAATTGAGTGTAATGCCTCATTTGGCTTGTACCGTACAAAGTACATGCAGCAATTGGAGAGACCTCAGAGGTTTCTATCAAAGAAGATCAAGGGGCTCTAGCATGTGTCTTACACAGACTGACTAAAGTCTCTGTCACTATACTCCGTCTCATATAGACTTCTAAGGGGAGACTTATGCTTAGCCTACAAAGCAATCCAAGACACAAATCTAATGAACTTATTGCATATCCATTAATAAAATGGGACTAGGACTACCCATTCCAGGGACCTAAATATGACCTGCAACTTAAATAGGACATGCTGGAGGGACAGATTTATCTGCCAGTGACTGCCACATCTTTGGAACAGGCTACCAATTCATGTGAAACATAGCACCTCTAGGTCACTGAGGAACCTGGATGAGTGGATGGGGCAAGGATGTGGCCAGCACACTCTTTGTACTCTAATGACTACATCTTTTTTTCTGAACATCACATCAATATGGCTTTATTTGGTCATATTATGTCTACAATTGTCTAAATGAATGCCTCCAACAACAGGTGCAATATTGCTAATCTAAAAACAATATCTTTAATAGTTTTACGAAGGAACAACTGAAATTGTTACTTACATTTATTAAGTGTCTGGGGGCAGCATTTTGAGAGGTTTGTCCATTTTTTAGTGATGTGTCCAAAGGGGGGGAGCACTAGGTGCTTGCAAGTACACAATGGAATTTGCTTGATACACCCCTGGGATGGACCACCATAAATTCTTACCAGGGATAGCTCCCACAACCCTCCTGGACATGGGCAATCATCACTAAATGCAGTCTTGGGTATTGAATAGCATTTCTATTGTATTACATTGGGATGAAATAGCTAGGCTTAAAATGACCTCCAGGTTGATAGCCTAGCAATCTCCAATGATCCTATGATCCTATGTTTATCCTTTCTTGCATTCACTACTCTTTCCGTTTCTTAAATACTTTGAAAATGGGGAAAATTAAGAGTTTATGTAATGGCACTTCTTACTGATTTATATAGATGGTGTGGAAATTTTTTGCATTCCAAACAGCTGATACAAAAGGAAAATTTAGTACATAAAGTATCAGATGCAATGGCATAGATCAAGTATGCAGTTTAAGTCTCAGACATCATCTCAGTTGATTCTATGTTGCACTATTAATTTCTTCTAGGTACTATACTGAGCATGTTGCCAAATGTATACTTCCTGCCAGTAGTTTAGAGCTGGGTAGATACTATAGTGTGGTAAAGGAGCTTTGAGAATGTTTATTCACTACATTCCTAAGTTTAGCTCTACAGCAAATAGTGGTTTGAGCATCAAAACCATTTACCTTTTTATACGTCATCAGCACAAAATTTCTAGACATATGATGCCATTAAAAAATATTTACTGACATGCTTATACATGAACAAATGAAAAGCATGTACTCCAAATGGCATCTTAGCATATCTTTGCTATGGATATGCACCTAACTTTTATGAGATTTGAGCTGAATGTAAATCTTTTATAATGTTAATTAGACATGTTTGTGCATTATTAAAATTAGATTTTAAGCATTCAGTACAAATTTTATTTTACTCTACCTACATTTATCTAGGTAGAAAAATGGAACAATATACCCACAATAAA
Source organism: Protopterus annectens (assembly GCF_019279795.1). Classification (NCBI taxonomy): domain Eukaryota; kingdom Metazoa; phylum Chordata; order Ceratodontiformes; family Protopteridae; genus Protopterus; species Protopterus annectens. The sequence continues at coordinate 41,636,507 of NC_056726.1, read as the reverse complement.
AACTGTTACCATTTTGCAGTCACAGACATCTTACAGTAATTTTAAATAGGTTCAAAATATGGCAACAGTTACTGAATAACTGGCCGTTTTAAAGAGAATAATGCTGCTGTTGTATGGAAATGTATGAAAAAAGCTGTAAAAACTAAGAGTGGATTACTCAAAATAACGTTTTTTTTTTTTAAATAAATCTAAGCTAGAATTAATCTACCTCTCAACCTCTTAGAACAAGAAATCTGGACAAAGCTATATATAAAAGTTGCACAAAGGCACAAAATATGGACAATTTTTAAATATTGCTCTTACAAACTTAGAAAGTTGATAGAATAACAGGTTTTTCATTAACATTAATTTTCTGAAGGTTATGCAGTCTGAAACTCAAATGTCTGTCATTATTTTCTAACTTCAATCTTTAATGATTTGCCACTAATTTGTCCAAAAACCACAATTTTATGAAAAACGGACCAAAAATATGAGGCAAAAATCTGGATATTCTGCGAAAATCTGTACAGTTGAGAGGCATTCTACTGCTGGGCTATCAAATTCCCAGTTTTTACAGTGGCTCATTTTATACCTTCTAAATACCACTTTTCAACCTGACCAACCTCACCTACACCCTAATATCCTCCATCTGCCATCTTGGTTGCTGACCAGTGCTTCACTCCTTTTCAAGTTTCCTCCCAAATTCCTCTCAAATAGATTTTTGTTAGAGAGGGGTAGCCTCAGAGAAGTTTTTAAGTGGAAATAGGAGATGGTGTTTGCCATACTATGTGCATATAGTAATGGAAGGTATATGGGGAAATAAAGCAGATGATATACAGAGGTACAATGTGTAGGACTGGGGAAGAGGGGAACACAGGGAATGGCAACTGAATGGATTAAAACATATTTAGAATGAGAACAGGGAAGCAGGCAGAGGAAGGAATTTATTGAGATGAGATAGGTTAAAAGGTATGGCGTGGGACAAAAAGTGGCAAGGATGGACAGGATCATAGGTTCATAGGTAGGTACTAGGCTATCTGCCCAAAGGCATTTATAAGCCTAGCCAGGATGTGCTGGCTTTTGCCGCCCCCTTAGATTAGTTCCCTGTGCCTCTGTCCAGCAGAGCCACTGAAGTGATCCCCGGGGTAAACTTTCTGTTTCCCATCAACTCGTCAAGGTTTCTCTTGAAGAGTGTTAGTGGGGAGCTCTGCCTAATATAAATTGGAATCTTGTTCCAAAGCATGGGAAGTCTCTGGGACAGGAATCTATCCCTCCAACACATCCTATTTATTGCTGTGGTGAGGTTTAGATCCCTAGAGTGTGTGGCTCGAGGGGATATGGTTTTCTTTAGGTGGAGCATATCCATCAATTCCGGGTTGGACATGGCCTTGTATGTCAGGCAGAGATCACCTCTGAGTACAGTTGGAGTTTCTTCAGTCAAGCTGCATAGGGCATCTATTTAAGGCCAGTGATCCTCTTGGTGAGGTACTTCTGTGGTCTTTCCAGCTGTTGCAGATGTCTTGTAAGGTACATTCCAAATGGGGAGTTGTACTCTATGATGGGTCTGATGAGTGATGAATAGAGGGGCACAATGACCTCTTTTGATCTGGTTGCAGACCCTTTTGTGATTAGGTGGGCCACATAAAAGGATTTTCTAGTCACTTTGGCAATGTGATTATCAAAGGAGAGATTAATATCTACTTGGGTCCCCAGATCCCTTATTACATCTTCCATATTTAGGGGACTACCACCTATGTGGCAGTTTGTGGGTACTTTGTTTTTTCCAAAGGGGATAACTATGCACTTTTTGGCATTTAGCTTGAAGCCATGATTTTGACACTAGGTATCCGTCTCAGTGAGACCCTTTTGGAGGATGTCTGTGTCAGCCAGAGAGTCAATTACAGCCCCTAGTTTGTAATCATCTGCAAACATGGTCAGCCATAGTCCTCCTGTGCTTGCCTGTACCTCTGAGAAGTATATGCCGAACAGGAGGGGTCCTAGGACAGAGCTTTTGGGAAACATCACTTGTAACCAGTTTAGAGTTGGACCTAGCTCCCGCAACTCTCACCATGTGGGTTCTGTCCATGAGCCAGTTGGCAACCCATCTTGTGACATAGGGGTTTATGTTCAGGCTGGTGAGCTTGTCTATAATACCAGAATGGGGAATGGTGTCAAAGGCCTTTGCAAGGTCTAGGTAGGCTGTGTGTACCACGTTTCCCTCGTCTATAGCCTTGGTAACTGTCTCAAAGAAGTCCACCAGGTTTAGGAGGCATGACTAACAAAGCTGAACTGGGTAGGGTCCAGTGTTTGGAGGTTCCCTATGTCTCTGTTAATGAGTTCCATGATGATGCACTCCATAGCCTTGCAGACCAAGCTAGTCAGGCTTATAGGGCAATAGTTCCCTGGGTCTGTTGTGGCTTCACCTTTGTGGAGTGGAATAACCGTTGCTGTGAGCGAGGCTGAGTTTGAACAGTGTGTTTAGGTGAGGGGTTAATTCGTCTTTGAGCTCATGTAGGATGCAGCCTGGGACACCGTCCAGTCCCATTGATGCTGTGTTTTTGGCTTTGGAGAGGGCTGTTTTAACCTGACTGTCTGTGATTTCAGGGGCTCTACATTCTTCTGGTATGGTTATGGGCCCTTTTGGGGGTGAGAGGGGGGTGAAGTTTGCACTGAACCTGTCTGCCAGGATGTTGGCAATATCAGTTGGTTCAGTGTATTTTGTGCCATTCTGCACTAACTCTGAGCAACTCTGAGCATTGCCACTTAGATTCTTGACATAGCTAAAGAATGCCTTGTGGTTATCTTTGGAGTCCTTGGCAATTTTTCTTTAGAAGCTAACCTTGGATGATTTTATGAGGTATCATAGTTTCTTGCTGATACTGATCAGGGATGTCTTCCCGTCTTGGGATTTTACTCATTTCTGTACTAGTTTCCCCCTTCTATTGTATAGCTTGTTTATGGCAGGGGTCCACCAGACTAGTTTCCTTTAATTGGAGGAGTGTGTCTTGGTTTTGCTTGGGATAGCATGATCCATGCATTTTTGTAGGTGCCCATAGAATGCATTAGTAAAGGATTTTGCAGCTTGGACAGCGTTATCCTTTAGCATGGGGGCTTTGAAACTTTCCACCTCGGTCTTAAGTAATGTAAGTTTGTTTTTGAAACGTTTTTCACAGTGGTTTCCTTGACCGGGGGTGGGGGCAGAATGTGGATATCCAGAGTGATTTGTTTATGGTCAGATCTAACCAGCAAGGGGTTGACCTCCGGTGTGGAACACCGGTCACCCATGTTGGTGATGACCAGGTCCAATATGTTGTCACCTCTGGTGGGAGTGTTGACCAGTTGATCCAGGGCATTTGAGTTTATAAATTCTAGGAAATGTTGGGCAAGGGGGTTAGTACTTGAGTAGCTCTCCCAGTTAATTTTTGGGTAATTGAAATCACCCAGTATTAGGGTGTTTGATAGGACCTTTATGTTTCCCAGTGTTTCCAGAAATGCAAAATGGGGTTCCTGGAACATGGTGGGTGATCTGTAGCAAGCTACAATTTGAATTGCAGTTTTGCCCATTGTTAGTTGCACGTGGATGATCTCTGAAGCATCATGCTATGCCACTAACCTGGAGGTGTGGGTATCCTTGATGAATATGGATATGCCCCTGCCTTTTGTATTTTGGTTCGGGTTCTGTGGCCGAAATGTATGGTATGAGTTAGTGCTGAGGTGCTCTCTGGAGCCTTAAACCAGGTTTCTGTTACTGCACATATATTGATTTTTTTCCATACTGAGGAGTGCCTCAAGTGCATGCATTTTAAAGTTTAGACTTTTAGCACTGAGTAGCATTACCCTCAGTTTTTTGTTACTTGTGCTATTTACTGTGGTTGGTTTGTCTTTTGAGCCTTGCCTAAAAAAGGCACTATGTGGGCGGCAAGAGCCTTGGTGAGTAATCGAAAGACTAAGGGTGACAGGTGCAATCCATCTCTAGTGAAACAATGTGGCTTGTCAAGCATGTCATCCCAGGCAGACAGACACTGCATCTCCTTTGAATGACACCAGAAACTTAGCCAATTGCTGAAATTGATAATTATTTCTCTATACCATGGTACCATTCTTGGTGAGGGCAGGATGCTACTCAGGGTCAGGGTCATACTGGACTGGGCTATGTGATCAGAGAGCTCTTCAATGTCTCTTTTCATGTAGTCCAGGGAGGTACGGCTCAGGTCATTCACTCCAACTTGTACAATGACAGAGTCGTATTTGTACTTGTTCTGGAGTGACCTGAGTGCTTGTGTTATGAGGCAGATTCTGGCACCCGATAGGCAGCTAACAGAAACCTTCTCCTTGTTCATCCTAGTGAGTGGGACGTCAGTGTGCCTGACTACAGAGTCACCTATTACTAGTGTGTTGGGTATGTTATTTTGCCTTAAGGGCTGTGATTGCGTGGCTTTATGAAGTATGTGTTTCATGGTTTGTGTTGGGGAGTGGAGGTTGCTTGGATGTCTGTTTTGGAGGTCACTGTGGCTTTTGCAGATTTTTATTTAAAGCCTTCGAGTATGTTTTTGTGTATTTATGTGTGTTTTTTGCTGGTGCTGGTTTCATAGGTCTATGTGAGACTGGTGGTGTGATGCAAGTATTTCCCTTCTCCTCTTGACTGTCCGATCCAGTCTTGGATTGAGAAAGCTTAGCCTCCAGTTTGGCTGTATAACTGCATCTGCCGCATGTATTAGTGTTTGGTCGTAGGAGGAGAGGGTTGTCTGTGTACATGAGTCAGTTGTAACATTGCCTCAAAATCCCCAGATTCACCAGTTGGACTAGAGAGTACACCTGAAACTGCCCTTTGGACATGCCTGGATAGGTACAGTGAACTGTTTTACTGATTGGCTGGTAAGGTCGTATAGAGAGCCTTTTCCTTCTGTACAGTATAGGGGGGGGGTCTAGTGCTAGAGTTTATAAGTGCTTGCTATGAGTTTTGAGCAAGTGCTGGGCTGAGAAATGAATGGTTTTAGTGCTTAAGTTGAAAGTTTGTCTAGTTCCAAGGAAAAAATTGCAAATGCGGTTTTTATAGCAGGGAAATGAAAGAGATAGAAATTAGCCCAAAATGACCAATAAACTACTAATTTCTGGGCTGAAACCACTCCTCCAAGAACAGATAGGCTGTTCAAAGCTCCCCTCTTTCACAGGTGAGCAGAGAAACTTCCTTCTATCCACGTAAGGTATGGGCAAACACAGAGACTTGGAACACAGCCCCGAATTCAGCACTAACCTGAAAACTGGACTATATTAACTTAGAAAGGCGGGAAACAAGTACATTTTTTTTCAGAAAATAAAGCAGATACAATCAAAAAAAACAATTTAAATGCACAGAAAATGATACTTATTGTTACATATCTCAGATCAGAGTTGTAGTCAATGCCCCTAGTAATAAAGTAGGAAGAAACACAAATACAGTAAAAGCAGATGAATAAAGTGCAATTTATATATATATATATATATATATATATATATATATATATATATATATATATATATATATATATATATATAAACAATAGAAAATGAACAAACTGATTTAAACAAGTTACCCAATTAACCAGAAAAAAAGTTCAAAACTGAGCCCTGTTCCAGCAGTCTTCAATCAGACAAGTTTTAACTGCACACTCCTGTCACTAGGGTGCAGGGGAACCTTCTCCAAAAAAAGATGGCCTGGATCAGTGCTCAAGTTATACAAACAAAGCTAGATTCAGCAGGCCTGAATCTGGTCTATGCTACAGAAACAAGGCGCACCTGTCCTGCCACAACAGTGCAGACCACAAACCTTCTTAATGTAATACAACTGGTATGAAGCCCAAGTGCTAAAACCAAAAGACTTAGAATAACAGTTACAATTTAATCAGGCTACTACCAAGCAGTAATAAATGCAGCAGAATAAATAAAATTGAGTACTTTTAAGAAGAGGCAAAAGCAAAATAAAGTAGGAAGAAACACAATTATAGCAAAAGCAGATGAATAAAGTGCAATTTTTTTTCATGGATGAATGCAGACCAGTGTTTCAGCTACATCACTTCTGAATGCCCATGACTTTTTACTTTCACTTATAAAACCTCAACCTGTACATATGTCATGGATATGCAGATGCCATATAGCTGAAATACTGGTATGTCCTAAAGAATTATTTTGCATATATCCCATGGGCCTCCATTACTGAAATAGTGAAGATTTGAGCTTTGCTGGGTCTTTCCTGTAGTTTTTACTAAATGGCTTTTCTGTCTTGTCTTTTTTACTATTTAGTTTGTATGTTATCAGAGATATTTTTCAGTCACCCTAATGTTATACAGATCAGTGCTGTATTTCTAAAGTATGACCAAACAATGGACTTATGCTGTAATAATGATCTCAGAAAATGTGGAGTTATATAGTTATAGATGTGTTTGTGTGTGAGAGGCAAAGAGAAATGCAGTCTATATTGAAATCTCAAGTCATTTCAAGGATATAGATTGTAAAGGAAGATAAACACACACCTTAGTGTGTAAGGTGAAACTTCAATGTGCCAATATACCGTACTCTGTGATACGAAAAGAATGCATTTCCTGCAAGAAAAAGGCATAAAATCAAGTTATGTGTTTATTTAGCTTGCTAATCTGTCAAGCAAGCACACTAAGCAAACATAAACCTATTTTCCAGATACAGTATTATTGGTTAATAGGAATGAACTGACTGTTTATTACAAAAAAGCAAACAAAATAAATAGTTTAGATGGGAAGCAATTTTAACAGCCATAACGAAATGTAGACATTTTACCATTTAAGTATCCTATAAGTATTCCTTAAAGGGTGAGATAGTGAGGCATATTATGAGTCTTCAGCCAACATCTTTGTGAAGAAGGAAGTGGTATCTTAGCTTGTATTCAGTAAAAGTTTCATCACACTTTCACCTGCAAAAATCTGCATTTCTGATACAGGGAACATGGGTAAGTTTACACTTCTGAAGCCCATTCACCAGTCAGTATTTGTGTTTCTAAAATGAGGATCCAAGGTATGTTTTTGCACTTTAGCTAATAATTGAAACATGACTTAACATGACTTAACTGGATTCATAGAGATACTAACTTGAAAGACTAACATTTCTGACTACTTTGTTAGACAATTAATTGTGCCAGCACATTATCCCAGATTTTCTTTAGTGAGACATCTTTTTCTACACTTGCTCAAGTTCCAACAGCAGTTTTACTTTCTTTGCTCTCGATTAAAGTTCTTTTTAGTTTTCCCTACTTCTTTTTAATTTTCCTCATCAACTACCTGCAACAGAAACACAGACTATACCTTCCAAACACAATGGCCCATATTCCTAATGCAGAAACCAGAGTTTTGAAATAGAAAGAATCATTTCCAGATCTAATAATGGTACCTGTTTTCCTTACTACTCTCAGCAATTCAGTCATCTACCAGTACAGTATAATTTTACATTTCCATTTAGCCTTCACCTTTTGATCCAACTTTCAGCAAACCAGAAATACAATTCTAGTCTATTTCAGCCTGTTTATGATACAGATTGACAACTTCCTCAAAGTAACAATGTGCGTGCCTGGCTCCATGGTGCAGGGAAAGGGAGCCCTATGACCCAGGTAATGAGAGATCAATTAGTAGCTCTGGGAGCTTGAAGTGCAGGGGGGAGGGGGTGAATGGTTTAAATTAACTGACCCATTCCAGGGGGTAGGACTGAGGCTTCTATGAGCATAATAACAAACCCAGAAAAGACAAAAAAATCAGAAAAAGAAGAAAAGTGAAAGTTGAACATTGCTTGTCTACTTCTTTAAAGTAGTTTCTTGTAGGGATTGCATTATCAATGATGAGGGCAAGTCCCCACATCCCCCAAACTAATATATACCAACTCCCATATGACCACATCTCAGAGGAAAGGGAATATTCTTAGGAACAATCTCAGACTTAGTTTATGTAAGCCTGCATTTTTATTCATTGAGCCTCACTATTTTGGTACTCACACGAACGAGTCTCAGAATTTCAAACATTTACCAGCATGTCTCCTTAGCTGCAGTGGTGCAGCAGTAGCATTGTTGCCTCACAGCAAGAGGTTCTCCCATTCAATTCTCGGCTGGAGCGCCTTCTGTGTGGAGTCTGCATGTCCTCCCTGCAGATGAGTGGCGTTCGAAAGACATGCATAGAATAGGCGTGCCTTCGTTGAAGGTTGGGCGTTGAGCTGGCACCTCGGCACCGTAAAAATCTACTGCCAGTCATTAGCGGACCGGAGTTCCGCTGTGGCGACCCCTAACCGGGAAAAGCCGAAAGAAGAACAACAACAACCATCATGTCTCCTTAGTTGCAGGTAGGTCACTGTTCTATGGCTGGAGTGCATGAGTGAACTGGTACCATGGATAGTGAAGCCTGTGATATCATGATTTTTACATCCAGTTAGAGATATCTTCTCCCTACTTACTAAAAAAATCTCTGCCTTTAGCCATATATAAGTTACTTCCTAGACATAGTACATTGCAAAGTAGTTGTATCGCTTGACAGGAAGGACACACTTTTGGTATAATACCAGGACACTTCTGAATCCCTTAAACTAAAAAAAAAAATTGAGAGGAATGAATGGACTAACTGGAGAATGGACAGATGGCAGTGGCAAGTGGGCAGAAGCCTAACAAGAAGTTTGCATAAGTGATACAAAAGTCCTAATACTAGAGTTTTCAATCTAGAAAGTGTTCACTGGCCAAATATATACAAACCAGCTGAGCTTGTCATATCTGGCATAAGTGTGAACCCTTTATTGTAGCCTAAATCTTTTTGCAGGGATTTTTGTGTCTCTCATTGTGTGTATACGTTTATATGTATAGGTATGTGTGTGTGTGTGTGTGTGTGTGTGTGTGTGTGTGTGTGTGTGTGTGTGTGTGTGTGTGTGTGTGTGTGTGTGTGTGTGTGTGTGTGTATGTGTGTTCATGTGTGAGTGTGTGTGTGTGTGTGTATGCGTGTGTGTTTGTGTGATAGTCAGGGTTAGGATTGGAGATAGGTTTTGTATGTGTGAGTGTGTGTATTTTAGGGTTAGGGTCAGGGTTAGGTAAGAGTGTAGATGTAGTGATGTTAGTGTGTGTTAGTGTGTCTGAGTGTGTCTTGTGTAGTGGCAGTGTTATGGGTTGGTTATTCTTAGGTTAAAGTGTAGGGTTAGGGTTGTGTGAAGGGGCAGTTACTAATGTGGTACAGATTATCATGTATATATATACATTTTTATACGTTAATAGTCTGGAAAAGTTTTATAATGTTTTGTACTTTTTTTAATTATTTTTAGTGCACACAATAAAAATCAGTTCATTGACTTATGTGTTTTCTTTTCTGGACCATATGCTCCTTGCCAGTACCTACCCCCATTCCCAAGGAGTTGCTGATATTGACCAAAGGTAACCAAACTGTCAAGTACATTCCAGGGATCTGCCACAGTGAAATCTGCTTGTTTCCCACATCATTCAGTCTCTCCTTATGTGTGCTGATGAGGAACTGTTTGTAGATTTTTGCTCTAAGTTTAGGTGGTTGCTAATGCTACACTGTCCTTTAATAAATATAAACTTTTGCAGTGTTGTTCTTTTTTTCTGTAGGGAATACAGGTTGTAACGTTATCGGGCCTTTTTTAATGACCTTCTTATGTATGCCTTAGTCATTCCAGTGGACATTTATTTATTTATTTAATTATGTTTATTGGGGTACAGGACACATCAAATTTGACCATTTGCTGGCTCAGTCCAGATTACTCATCTCATATAGTAACAGCAGTAAAGTAAGATTAAACGTATTATTACATTATACAATATAGAAACATAACATAGTAGTGAAAAGTATACACATATTTACAAGAAGGTTTAGAAAGTAGGATCAGAAGTATATAATGCGTAATACAGGTGTTAGAGGTCAGGTAAAGGGTCCAGCCAAAGAACTTGCATAGTATATACAAGTATGGAGAGAAACATTAACAGTGAAGTGAATAGAAATTGTAGAATATTAAGGACTGCACTAGCAAAGCCAACAACAGGAGAAGTGAATATTAGATATACAGTAGGGAAATGTTAGGATAGATGGGGACATTGTGAGTATGAGTTTATGAGCTGGAGAGGGTAGGAGATTAAACAGTCAAGGTTTTCACAGATGAATGTAATAGTGCAACCATGGGGACTTAGTGGACATGCAATGTGTTCTGACAATTGCACTTATATTGTTCATTTAGGTATGGTTTGAACTTACTTCTAAAGTGTTTGTAGCCTCTGATTTTAGTAATATCAGGTAGCAAAGATTGCCAAAATTTAGGGACAAGTACAGAAATGCTGTGGTCTGATGGATGAAGTTTAATGGATGGAATTATGAGAGTAGGGCCATTAGGGGATTGGTGTCTTAGCTTGTGTGGTTTTGATGCAGTTAAGTCTTATAATTTGCAGGGTGGTGTGTCTTGGCATAGAAGTTTGAAGAGAAGAGAGCCAAGAAGAAGGTTGGTTCTGCCTTGAATGGGTGGAGTTTGCCTTTTCCAAGGAGTTTCAGTTGATGCTGAGGGGAGCTTGTAATGAAATGGCGGATTGTATTAGAAAGAGACTGTAAGTTGACAGTGTTTTTGTAAGGCACTGGCAAATAGTGGTAGGCCATATTCTAGTTGTTCAAGCAGGACACCTTTGCCTAAGGCTGCTACAGTTTTTACAGAATATCATAGGATACTGTTTTTCTTTTTGTGGCAAGACATCTACAATTACATGCAGTATCTAAAGCTAGTCCTAACCAGGATTAGATGGAATGAGAGGACCAGATCCTTTACCACAGCAGAAACCTGGTTAGCAGTGTACTCTGAAGCCTTATTCGCTACTGCTACAGTGGTCTAGCTTAAGTTGCAGTTCTCTGAGTGATTGATGATTTGCATAAATCCTTTTTTCTCAGAATATTTGTATTTGGTATAATATTATTCAAGTGATCTCGGCCCGTTAGTGGAGGATGACCCCCCCCCCCCCCACAGAAGCCATCCCTGTAGAAGCCATTTGTTCTTTTTGAGGATCCTTGCATACCTTGTCTGTAACAATGTAATTTCATACTAAATCATATTACTTTGATATTTGATTGTAGTAAAAAAGAAGTGGCACATGATTAATATTACTGTCTCATAGTACTTGTTTACTGTGGCTCATGGCTAGTGTGTCTTCTGTGTGGACTCAGCACATCTTACCTGTGTCTGCATGGCGTTCAGTTATTTCTTTATTCATTTATTTATTTTTTGTGAGTACCCTTGTTTCTTCCCATATACCAAATATGTGAACTGGCTGACTTCGAAATTGGACATACATGTGCATTCCATGTGAGAGTGGATGTATGAGTGTGCATGCATGTGTGTGTGTGTGTGTGTGTGTGTGTGTGTGTGTGTGTGTGTGTGTGTGCGCGCACGCTTCCTGCAATGGGCTGTCATCACATTCAGCATGCCCTTCTATGCCTTTCACTCACTGAATGCCAGGAGAAACTCTATTTACTCTGCAATGCTACACTAGATTAAATGGGTAATTGGTTAATGAAAGGATAAGTGAATAATAAAAAAAAAACAGAAATCTCTTATCTGATTAGCATTCGAGTGCTTTTGTGTTTATAAAAACACATAATGGTAATATTACTTGCCTATTTATTGAATTGAACTACAGTATGATATTTAAGTTGTTTTGAATTTGCCAAGAGAATGGATCAGAGTTATGAAAACATATACCTCTTCTGCTGTTAATGTGACATCTGCAGTTAACAGACAACTTCTGCACAGCTGCTGAATCCACAGATGATTTATGGTCAGACTTAAGCATTATTAATTATTCATAGGTTCATAGGTTCATAGGTTGATACTACGCTATCTGCACTAGGGCATTTACAAGCCTAGCCAGAATATGTTTGGCTTTTGCCACCCTTCTTTAATTAGTTGACTGTGCCTCTGTATAGTAGGTCACAGAAGATAGCCCATTTAAGGTTAGTTTACCGTGCCTCTGTCTAGCAGTGACACAGAAGAGATCCCAGGGTTAAATTTATGATCTCCCATCCAAATGTCAAGATTCTTCTTGAAGAGGGTCATTGAGGGGCTCTGTCTAACATGGATTGGGATTTTGTTCCAGAGTGAGGGGAGCCTCTGGGATATGAATCCTTCCCTCCAGCATGTTCTATTTATTTCTGTGCTGAGGTTTAAGTCACTTGAGCATGTAGTTCTGATAGATTTGGATTTCTTGAGGTGGAGCATGTCTATTAATTCTGGGTTGGACATGGCTTTATACGTCAGGCACAGATCGCCTCTGAGTAGGCGGTAAGCATCTGAGTAGAGCTGGAGTTTCTTTAGCCTAACTGCGTAGGGCATCTGTTTGAGTCACTTGATCCCCTTGGTGAGGTACTTTTGGGGTCTTTCTAGTTGTAGCAGGTGTCAGGTAAGGTACATCCCAAATGGGGCATTGTATTCAATTATGGGCCTGATGAGTGATGAGTAGAGGGGCACAATGACCTCTCTTGATCTAGATGTGAACCCCTTTGTGATAAGGTAGGCTATATAGAATGCCTTTCTAACCACTTTGGCAATGTGATTGTCAAAGGAGAGATTGCAATCTACTTGGATCCCCAAATCCCTAATTATTTCTTCCGTACCTAATAGATTACCACCTATGTGGTAATTTGTGGGCACTTTGTTTTTCTCAAAGGGGATGACTATGCACTTTTTGGCATTTAGCTTTAGGCCATGGCTCTGGCACCAGTTATCCATCTCTGTGAGACCATTTTGGAAGATGCTTGTGTCAGCCGACGAGTCGATTATGGCCCCCAGTTGCAGTCATCTGCAAACTTTGTCAGCCATAGTCCTCCTGTGTTAGCCTGTACCTCAGAGAAATATATACCGAACAAGAGAGGTCCCAGGACTGAGCCTTGAAGTGGCCCCACTTGTAACTGGTTTAGAGTCTGACATGGCACCTGCAATTCTGACCATGTGGGTTCTATCCCTAAGCCAGTTTGCAACCCATCTTGTGACATAGGGGTTGATATTTAAGCTGGTGAGCTTATTTATGATGCCCAAGTGGGGTATTGTGTCAAAGGCTTTTGCAAGGTCAAGGTAGGCTGTGTGGGCTACCTTCCCTTCGTCTATGGCCTTGGTGACTGTTTCAAAGAAATTGACCAGGTTCAAGAGGCAAGATCTGCTCTTAACAAAGCCAAATTGGGTAGGATCCAGTGTTTGGAGGTTCCTAATGTCTTTGTTTATGAGTTCCATGATGATACGCTCCATAGCTTTGCAGACCAGGCTAGTTAGGCTTATAGGGTGATAGTTTCCGGGGTCTGTTGTGGCACCACCTTTATGGAGTGCGACCACTGTTGCTGTACGCCATTCTTTGGGTACATATCCTGTTGTAAGGCTGAGACTGAACAGTGATTTTAAGTGAGGGTTCAGTTCTTCTTGGTGCTCATGTAAAACACAGCCCGGGACACCATCCGGTCCCATTGATGCTGTGTTTTTTGCTTTGGAGACGGCAGCTTTTACCTGTGCATCTGTGATGTCAGGGAGGCTACACTCTGTTGGGATAGTCATTTGCTCATCTGGGGGGGAGAAGTTTGCACTGAACCTGTCTGCCAGGATGTTGGCAATGTCTGTGGGTTCAGTGTATTTTTTTGTCATTTTGCACTAACACAGAGCATATCTGGGAGTTTCCACCCAGGTTTCTGACATAACTAAAGAAAGCCTTGTGATTATCTTTAGCGTCTTGTGCTATTTTTCTTTTGAAGCTAGCCTTAGATGATTTTATGAGGGATCATAGTTTCTTGCTAGTACTGATCAGAGTTGCCTTCCCTTTCAGGGATTTTGCTCTATCATGTAGTAGCTTCCTCCTTCTGTTGTACAGCTTATTTATGGCTGAGGTCCACCAGACAGGTCTCCTGCCTTTGGAGGAGTGTGTCTTGGTTTTATTTGGGATAGCACGATCCATGCATTCCTGTAGGTATCCATAGAATGCGTTTGTAAAAGATTCTGCGGTTTGGGCCGTATTTTCCACTGGCCCTGGGGTTTTGAACCACCAAGAAATCTATTCTGATCTTTAACATTAACAGAAATTTGTGGAGGAACTGTTGTCATAAAGTAGTGGAACCCTGGAGTTCCACAGAACCCAGATTAAAGTCACTGTACTATCCAATAAAGCAATCAGCGATTGTTATTGTCTTACAGTGAGCACGTTTCAATTGCTGTTTTTTAATGTGTATCCAAATTTCATGACTTTTTATAATAATGTTGCAGCCCCTTGGATGTATTTTGTGGAACTAAGAACATTGGCTCTACTAGTTAAAGTGTCATCAGTGTAGACGTGGATAACATATCTGTGTACTTTCTCCTGACACTTTCTGCTATGATGTTGACGACAGAAATCTGCAAACCACTTCTCAGTTTATTACAGAGTGAAAACTTACATCAGCTTTACCCTTTACATTTGATCATTAAGTCAGCTCTTAATTCATTGCGATTATGTATATTAAATTGCAGGAATTCTGTGACAGAGTATAGAATGGGAAAGTTGTCAGCAACTGATACACCACACATGGATGTACAAACAGATGGAAGATGAAGTTTCTTGATTATATCAACAGAGTCTGATCATATACATTCTAGCTCATTTATTTTCTGATTCACCAAGCTAGCAAAAAGTTATGAATAATGTACTGTTTTTCATTCTAAACATCAATTATGCCTTCTTTTAGAATTCTTTACATAATCTAATATGTAATTTTCCCGGAGCCTGTAAAATTTTCCACCCTGACCCTGTCTCTTTCAGTTTGCCGTTGTGGTTTTTAGTAATGTATGTTTAGATATCTACAAAATCAGTATCATTATGGAAAAAAATATTTCAGTCGCTTTATATCAGTGGATACATTAAGGCATGTTATTCATTTACCACCTCAGGTGTAGAGACAGAATTGAGAAAAATATAAACAAATCCTGCATTACATTTCAGAAAATCATTTTAATTAATTCATACACAGTCTAATTACTTGCTTAATTCAGTTCAGGGCCATTCTGTACCATGGCAATCACTGCAAGCAAAACTATATAAAAATGATCCTGTGCAGGAGTCCAGACCATCACAACGTGCGCATTCACACACATAAATACACACACACACACACACACACACACACACACACACACACACACACACACACACACACACACACACACACACACACACACACACACACAGACACACACACACACACATGTGCATACACACACACACACACACACACACACACACACACACACATAAATACACAAGCACAGACAGAAACACACACACACACATGCATACACACACATACACACAACATTCACAATTATAGGCAATTTGACTGAACTCTTGCTTACTACCTCATGGCATTGGATGTAGGAGGAGGAGTCTGGGGCAGTTAAGAAAAGTCTGAATAGGCACAGGGAGGATGTGCAGCCTCTGCAGTTTACCATAAACAATAAATATTATTCTGAGCTACTAGTGCTACATAAACTAAGCTAATGATGATCTGTCTATGAGTAAGAAGTAGCCACAAGCCCTTCTTTTAAGGGTGAACCTGGAAGCAACGTCTAGTAAACCAATTTGCTCATTTACTCAGTCACAAGGTATGCAAATAGATAACCGATTTACTCATTTACTCAGAGTCACAAGGTATGCAAATAGAGGAAGGTATAAAGATGAAGCTGTTTATCAGCACACAGCTTTAATGTCTGTACTGAATTTTCACATAGTTAATAATTTATATGCTTCTAAAAATAGGTTCATATCTGAGAAGGGTGAAATGAATTACACAAAGAAGAGTGTGAACTGTGAAGCAAACCAGGACTATTGTCAGATAATGACAAGTCCAAACATTTTACGAGTACTGAATAAATTTCATATTTTTGACAAGTAGTAGTCAGCCCCCCCAAGAACTTGTGATGTTTTCCACATGCATTTTTAATGTTTTCACCAGTCTATTTTACACACACTGCAACAACAGTAGCTGTCTGGGAAGCTAAATTACTTACCTGAACCAGTATTAGAAATGCTTTGCTCAGCTGGAGGAACAGAGGCAGACTCATTGACTCTTGCTAATTGGTGTTTCAGAGTCAAAATTTGATGTACCCACTTTTCCTTCTTTCCCCATTATTATATGTTCATAGATCAATACTGCCCATGTTGGCTATTTTAAGCCTAGCCAGTTATCCCATGTGAGAATCAAACCCTGCACTTTGTGTTTGTAAGGTAAACATCTTACCCATTATGGCAACCTCCCACCCTTGTTTTTACTATATATTAATAGTCTACCCTCAGTTATCCCTCACTGCAAAATCCTAATGTATACAGGTCTAACCCTCCAGGAAACCATTAGATTTCAACTACAAGACCTGCTCTTCCTTACTAGCTGGGTCTCTTCAGAAAACTCCTCCTTAATCCAAACAAAATCAAATTGATGCTTTTTGGGACCCAGCAAGAACTAAAAGCCACTGTAGCAGATTTACACATTACTGACAAGGACAAAACATCCCAGCAGATTAATAAATCATTGACAAAGACAAAAAAAAATCCATCAGAAACCACAACCTACCTTTAAATACTTGGGAATACAGTTTCACCCAAACCAATTTCCACCACCACATCCATTATGCCAAAATTAAAATCCATCACACCTTATACTAGGCATGGAAGATTTCCCACTTTCCTTCCCCAAGAGGGACTGAAGCCATAGGGAAGGGCATCTTCCTTGTTTAGCTAGAATATACTCTTCCAGCTGTAGCTTGACTTTAACTACTATAATATGCTGGCCTGGTTCATCAAATTTGCACCCAGTTCCGAACACCACTGGGGTGGCTGAATGGTTAAGGTGTTTGCCTTATAAACACAAGGTGCAGGGTTTGAGTCTCACAAGGGATAATTGACTAGGCTTAAAATGGCTCGCAAGGGCAGTTAGCTTAGTACTAACCTATAGAAAACCTATATAGAAAAACAACCAGTTGACTTCTCAACAGACAAAAGGCAAACATCCTCCTCAGATCCTTCCTATTCAAGATTATTAACTTAAACACCTTCGCCTACCTGACAGGAAGGTTAAATAGAAGACAAAGAATGTATAACCTCAGATCCCAACATTCACATGCTCCTGCCTACACAGCAATAACATGCATCTCCTGCAGCTCCTCAGTACAAGATTCAAAGCTGTTTCAGTCCATATCCCCCATATTGACAGTTATGCACCCATCTCTTACACACCATCAACCCCTCTCTGCATGACCAGTGCTGCACACTTTGTTTTTTCTTTTTTCTTATCCTTTTCTCCTCCTATTAAAATAATGACAACTTATTAAAATATTCCTGACTTAGAGACGTTGTAACTTACAATGATCCCATTATTTGCACTAGGCACTAGTTCTGTTATTAAGATATAATGTAACCAAAACTAAATTTTATGCAGTTTTTGTGTCCTTTTCTGCTATGTTAACTGTGTGCCTCTTTTGCACACCCACACTGAGGCTGAAATCGGCCAGTTAAGGAACAGTGCTCTACCCTGGTTAACACATCTATATAAATAAATATATAAATTTCAACCAAATTGCAGGAAGAGTGTTCTATGTATCAGCTATTTACTCCAGAAAATGCTTCTCAAAAAGCAGACAGTACATATTATACAACAACTGTGAAATGCAGAGTATAAAAATACTTGCTTAGATACCTGTAGTCAAGTAATGCACATTTGATATACTCCTAATGTAGGTTCTGTCCAATAACTGTTGCTCAAGTTTAAACAGGATTGTATTAATATATAAATATTATTATATTTGCCAAAGTTTTGTGTAGAAGTAAGGCATTTACATAAAGTCAGAATAACACATTAACCTGGTACAAAGAAAATTATCAAAACTGACCAGCTATGCACGGTGCCAAAGCCTGGTTGACATTTCTTACCACTTATGACTTTACTGGCACATTTAGGGTGCATACACCATTTTCCTTATATACACTTGGAATTCCAGAGGGCTATATGAAAGGCTAGTTTCACAATATACAGTTATGTTGTGGATATCTAGCACCACAGGCATGCTGGTTTTAATAGACACTCTTGACCATGTGGTTAACAAGAAAGTGTATACCAAGCCCTTCACTAACAGGGTTAATCAGTAAATGGATGAACGTAATGCTGCTTATAAAGTGTCAAGCCAAGGTAGGCATTGTATGGAAATTCCGGACATAAACTTGAAGTCGCTAAAAGACAGAATCTTCTCAAGTATAATTTGGCCATTTCTGTCACCTGAGATCAAATATGAAGAAAATCTTTGATTTTGTTCAGTGCTTATGTAATGTCTCAAAGAAAGAGCTATCTACTGATACAGGAACCATCCTTATTTGACACTTCTAACCTCAACACCATGTATAACCAAAATATTATATAGTGCTCTGTTCTACTACTGGCTATATGCAGAGGTTTCCTTAACATGGGTGTTTTACTACAGTCCCAGCTGTAAAAAATATATTGCACATATGAAACTGGTTATGCACACTGCAAGACAAGTATTTTTTTTCCTGTACTGCAAACTGTACACTGTAATAACACTTGCTATTGGCATTTATTCCTTTACTTGTGTCCATTTTTGACAAAGTAAGCAATGTGGTCCAGGGACCATTTTTAGCTATGACAGTGGCCTAAGGCAATATGTACAGCAATAAAGCAGACATAACAAGGTTACATGGACACATACATTTACGGGGAAATCAGGAAATATTTAAACAAGCAATAACATTAAATCCTGATAATAATTTGTTTCATTATGAATTACAAAACATATCATTAAGTAGAAATAGTTAATAAGACTAAGTTTTATCCAGACACATTCATTTAGATGCATTATTGTATGGTTTGCACATTATTTTATTACAGATAGTCACAGCACTTTAGATGTCTGAAGCACAGAGTTGGTAACAAAATAAATATCTACTAATATTTGAATCATGAAAACAGTGACAGGCATATTGCAGTTTTAAAGTGGGTTATCTGTTACTCTAAAAGAAGGGTAGTTAGACTCATTGCAAATATCTGCAGACCGATGATTCCAGTTGGTGGATACAGCCTTTCTGAAACTCTGTTCTCCTAATGTTAGGAAGAAGTTTCATAGTTTCATAGTTTAGTACTAGGCTATCTGCCCTGGGGCATTGGTAAGTCTAGCCATAGTGATGTGGCTTTCGCCACCCCATGAAATGGTACAAAAATGCACAGAATAGATTTAGAATACTGTGCCTCTGTCTAGTAGTGACACAATGAAGGCCCCACTTATATAATAGAATTAGTTGACTGTGCCCCTGTCTAGCAGTGACACAGATGTGACCCCTGGGGTAAACTTACGATCTCCCATCCACTCATCAAGATTTTTCTTGAAGAGAGTCAGTGAGGGGCTCTGCCTAACATGAACTGGGATCTTGTTCCAAAGCATGAGAAGCCTCTGGGTTATGAATCGATCCCTCCAGCATGTCCTATTCATACTTGTGCCGAGGTTTAAGTCTTTAGCTCTCGTGGTCCTGATGGATTTGGATTTTTTGAGGTGGAGCATGTCCATCAGATCCTGATTGGACATGGCCTTGTACGTCAGGCAGAGATCACCTCTGAGCAGGCGGTATGCTACTGAATAGAGCTGGAGTTTCTTTAATCTGGCAGAATAAGACATATGTTGGAGACCCTTGATCCTCTTGGTGAGGTACTTTTGTGGTCTCTCCAGCTGTTGCAAATGCTGGGTGAGGTACTTACCAAATGGGGCATTGTACTCAATCATGGGTCTGATGAGGGAGGAGTATAGGGGTACAATGACATCCTTGGATCTGGATGTGAATCCCTTCATGATGAGGTGTGCAAGGTAGAATGTTTTTCTAACCACTTTGGCAACGTGGGTGTCAAATGAGAGGTCGCTGTTGACTTGGGTCCCTAGGTCTCTGATTACTTTTTCCATACTCAGTGGGTTGCTGTCTATGTGATAATTTGTGGGTACTTTGTTTTTCCCAAAGGGGATGACTACACATTTTTTGGTATTTAGTTTAAGGCCGTGACTCCAGCACCAGTTGTCCGTTTCTGTGAGGCCTTTTTGTAGGATGTATGTGTCCGCTGGTGTATCGACTATGGCACCTAGTTTGCAGTCATCTGCGAACTTTGTCAGCCACAACCCTCCCATGTTTGCTTTAACATCTGAGAAATAAATGCTGAACAAGAGGGGTCCCAGGACAGATCCCTGTGGGACACCACTTGTGACTGGCTTTGAGTCTGACATTGCTCCAGCGATTTTAACTTTATGGGTTCTGTCCTTTAGCCAGTTTGCAACCCATCTAGTGACATAAGGGTTTACGTTTAAGCTGTTGAGCTTATCTATGATGCCTGAGTGGGGTATTGTGTCGAAGGCATTAGCCAAGTCCAGGTAGGCTGTATGGACTGCTTTGCCCTCATCAATGGCTCTAGTGACTGTTTCGAAAAAGTCAACCAGGTTCAAAAGGCAGGATCTGCCCTTTACAAAGCTGAACTGGGTGGGGTCAAGTGTCTGTAGGTCCCCTATGTCTCTGTTTATGAGTTCCATAATGATTCTTTCCATAGCTTTGCAGACCAGGCTGGTTAAGCTTATGGGGCGGTAGTTCACAGGGTCTGTAGAGGTACCCCCTTTGTGGAGTGGGACCACTGTTGCTGTACGCCAATGTTCAGGTACATATCCTGTAGTAAGGCTAAGGTTAAATAGCATTTTTATGTGTGGGTTTAGCTCCTCTTGGAGTTCACATAGCACGCAACCTGGGATACCGTCAGGTCCCATTGATGCTGTGTTTTTAGCTTTGTTGAGGGCGGTTCTCACTTGGACATCTGAGATGATAGGGAGATTACATTCAGCTGGGATAAGTATTTCTTCTTTTGGGGGTGAGGGAGGGGAGAAATTTGCACTGAACCTGTCAGCCAGAATGTTGGCAATATCTGTGGGTTCAGTGTATTTTTTGTTGTTGTGAACTAACTCTGAGCAAATCTGAGGGTTTCCGCCCAGGTTTCTAACATAGCTGAAGAAGGCTTTGTGGTTATCTTTAGTGTCCTTAGCGATTTTTCTCTCAAAGTTGGCCTTGGATGTTTTTATGAGAGAACGTAGTTTTCTGCTAATGTTGATCAGAGATGTCTTCCCTTTATGGGATTTTGCTCTGTCATGCAGTAGCTTCCTTCTTTTGTTATACAATTTGTTAATGGCTGAGGTCCACCAGACAGGACACTTGCCTTTGGTGGAGAGGGACTTGGATTTATTTGGGATTGCATGATCCATGCATTCTTGGAGATGTCCATAGAAAGCATTTGTGAAGGATTCGGCATTGTGGGATGTGGTATCCACTGGCCCAGTGGGCTTAAAGGATACCATATTAGTCTTAAGAAGAGTGAAGTCTGCTTTTGAGAAGTTTTTCACTGTGGTCTTTTGTGCTGGGGGTGGAGGTGGGATATGTATATCCAGGGTGATTGGTTTGTGGTCATATCTCACTAGTGAGGGGTATACCTCCGGTGGGGAGCATTTTGTCCCCATGTTTGTGATGATCAGGTCTAGTATATTATCTCCCCTAGTGGAAGAGGTGACTAGTTGTTCCAGTGCATTTGAATATATAAATTCCAGGAACCTTTGGGCTAGGGTGTTAGGGCTAAAATAATGTACCCAATCTATGTTTGGGTAGTTGAAGTCTCCCAGTATGATGGTATTTTGTGATACATTCATATCCTCCAATGTCTTCAGGAAGTTGAAACTTTTAGTGTGAGAATCCCTTATGTGATTACAGCTCAACCGCTTACAACAAGAAATCTGGACAAGCCATAAATAATGGGGGGGGGGGGACAAAGGACCAAAAATAGGGGCACTTTTTAAATATTGCTCTTACAAACTCAGAAAATTGCTACAATAACATGTTGTGCATTAGCGTGGATTTTCTGAAGGGTATGAAGTCAATAACACAAATTTCTGCCATTATTTTCTGACATAAATCCTCATTGATTTGCCAGTCATTTGTCAAAAACACTCAATTTTATGAGAAATATACCAAAACCATGATGCAAAAATCTGGACATTCTGTGAAAATCTGGACAGGTGAGTGGTAAGCTTGTGTGCTAGATCTGAGACTGTATAAGACTGATTTGATGTGTGTTTGTGTGTAAGACGTGGGCAGTATTCATTGTGTAGGAGTTTAAATACAAGTGATGATGGAAGGAGTGAAGCATATGCAGGGAGGCTTTTGGCTTTGGAAAGGTTAGTACAATCATGCTCACATTGTAGAGAGTATGACATAATCCTGCAAATCTTGTTAGTCATATTCTGGATTAGGTTTGTGTTTATACTGGGATTTACAGTAATTATATAGAGTCCGTAATCCAGTTTTGAGATTGGGACATTGCATGTCATAACTTTTCTTGACTCAAGGATAATTAGGTTTTACATAGATCAGCACACCTTCAGATATGTCATAACTTTATCAGCGGTTTGTTCCATATGCTCTTTGTGCAGTAATAATATGTCTAGCAAAACGGCAGACACCTGTGTAATTGGATTTATTTACTTACTGTATTTATTATTTATTTACTTATTTACTTATTCCTGCAGCCAGAATGAGGTATAATAACCCATTTCTGGTGGAGACCAGAGGAGAAAAACTCAATGGTTGTATAAGATACATTACCATAAAACTTTTAAGACAGTTGCAAAACCTTGTAATGATACACTAGTATTAAATTCTTAGCAATGAAATGTTGCTCATGATAGACATGAAGTATGCATAATACCTTAGTATACTTGATTTTGGTGTTCAGGTGGTCTTTCAGGGTGAGTGAGCTAAACTTCTATAATATTTGGAGGTATAATAAATAGCGCACAAATTGTTTTGGAGATGTAGATACTTTGTTAGCTCCAGCTCATTATCTTCTTGTATCAAAGATAGCCTGCAACCAATTTATAGATAGAAATGTGAGTAGTTAGTGGGGAGGGGCTAGTAGACTGGCTTTTAGGCCTATCAGGAAGAAGACTTGTAGAGGCCTTAGAACAAACCCTTGTGGTAATCCTACTATAAAGGCTTTCGATTCACACAATTTATTGCTAGCAAGACAACAATGGCTCCATTTGTAGGGCCATTCTGAACCAAAATAAAAGGTCAGTACTAAACCTTATTGTTGGAGTCTAAGAAGCAGGGTATGGTCAATAGCACTGAAAACTCCACTGAAGTCTGCAAAAGGCTACCTATTAGAAATTCCTTTTGTATATTTAAGAAGATTGTATCAGTAGCACAGGACATGCCAGAAAGGGTACTGCGACTTGAGCAAAACCCGTGCTGTATATATAAGAGTAGGTTATATTTAGTGACATAACTGGTGAGTTAGTCATGTTATTTTTTTAATACTAATAAAATAAAGGCTAATAGTCCTTAGGGGAAGAAAGAACACTAACAACGAAGAGAGACATACCAACTAAATTTTTAAACTTGGGACATGACATCTGAATGGAGGCATGATTGAGATAATGGTTATGGTGTTTGCAGACAGGGTTGACATAAGGGTTATGGTGTTTGCCTCCAATCACAAGGTACAGAATTTCATTCTGACCACTGGTCAAATTTAACATTTTCTCTTTGTGTCTCTTGGGGGGCTCCTTCCACCTTCTAAAAACATGCTGGGTGCGTCTACCTCACACTCCTCCAAAACTGAATGGAGTTATGGGCAGCAGCACAGACTCTATGGGGTTCCCTATTGAGGGAAGAGTTGTACAGAACAGCTGTTTTTGGCATCAGCTATGGTGCTTGGTATGCTCTAGACAGGCAAACATGGATTACAAATTGCATACTACTACAGGCCTAACCGCTCAGTCGTGTAAAACTTGGTGCTATGTGATTTATCATGTTGACTAATGTAACCAAAAATGGGCATGGAAACTAGCTTCTGATAAGCGAGTGGAGGATCCAACCTACACCAGGGACCCATGTTGACTGTGGAAGACATCTATGTGCTACTGTTGACCAGTGTATGCCTGACATAAAGATCAGCAGCTCTGAATAATAAGCTATTTGAGTCCAGTTAACCAGTCTGGGTCACCTGGGATAGCTGTGTTGTGTAAAAGCTGTAAGTAAAAACAATCAGCCTGACAACTATGAACTAAGGATTGCTACATTGACTGCATGTTCACTGATAAGATGCAGCTTGGAAGTAGATAACATAATGATAAGGAGAAGCCTGGACATTTTGTGTATCTAGGAGACAAGGTGGAAGAAGGACAGTACAGAAAATCTGCCTGGCTTGATATCCAGAGTAAACTTCATGGGGGAGGACATATTAGAACTGCTGATTGAATTGTAATGAGGGAAAGTTTTCGAAGACAGTGAGAGATATCATCAGAATTAGTGACAGAAACATTTCAGTCAGATTCCAGTGAAAAGATAGGGCAGTATTCATAATCTTAGCCTATTCCCCAAAGCAGGGTTGTGATGGGGAGGAAAAGAGTGCATCCAGGCAACAACTGCAAGACCTACTTGATAAAACAGGACAATATAAGATGGCATTGATAATGGGAGACCTGAATGTTCATTTGGGACAGACAGAACAGGATATGAGGACTATTTGGATCTACATGGATGGAGCAATGGGAATAAAGGGAAGAGACCATTTATTCACTTCTGTATGGCAAATGGCTTGATTGTCACAAAAACATAATTTAACAAGAGAGACAGTCACAAGAGAATTTATGCATGAGCAACACAAAACTGAGATAAACCTCCTTTTAGTAATGAAGGGGCACTGAGGTAGATTCAGAGATTGCAAAGTCATCCAGTGGGCCCACAGCATAAACCACTAGCAGCTACAGTCAGCTGCAAGCAGTGGTCAGAGAAGGCCAACAGAGATTAGGCTGAATATCTGAAAACTGACTGGTGGGAAAGCACAATAGTTCAATGAAATACTTGAGGTTTTATCTCCTTGCGAAGAAGAGAAAATACATAGAACTGAAGAAGAGAGACAGCATCTCAAAACATCATGTGCAAAGACTGTAGAAGAGATGTGTTACTGAGCCAGGTATGGAAATAAGGTACAAAGGAAAGCTGGTGGTGGAATGCAGAAGTCCAGGAAATTATCAAAAGAAAGGAATGCTGGTAAAATTCCTGCAACAACCTGTTCATCAGTACACAGGACACCGAAGGCAGATGGAATCAGTAATTCTAGCAGCTTCAGAATGAAGAAAATCCCAGAGAAGCTGTACTGACCTATGCAGCGCTACAGTGAAAGAGGAAAGAAGAGCCCCCAAATGAAGTAAGAACAGCACTATAGAAAATGAAGTCAGGGAAAGCAGTTGGCTCTGAGGAGGTCAGAGTAGATATGATTAAGATATTACGGCTGTTAGGGGAGAGGTAGACCCTGAGGGTACTCTTGGCAATATGGAGGGATAAGCATTCCCTAGATGACTGAAGAATAAACATGTTAGTGCAAGTGTACAAGAGCAAAGAGGACATTCACAACCATGGAGAGCACAGAGATATCAGACTCCTATCACACTGCATGAATGTGGAATGCAGAAGTCCAGGAAGTTATCAAAAGAAAGGAGTGCAGTACATTTATTCAACTGTTAACCAGTTAAGTAAACCGTCATCACGGGCCATTTTCTCCAATGACTGGGGTCAAAAGGGCAAGGGTAAATGTAGCATCTATGGGCACTTTAGAATAACCAATCTGCCATAATGTTTTAAGGAGGAAACTCATACAAATATGGAAGAAGCCTGCACATTTGACAAAGACAGTAACCAAAACATAGGAATGAATCCCATGTCCTCGGGATCTGGGGCAGACATTTTAACCACTGGGACACTTAGCTACTCCATGGCATTGTTCCTGTGACCAGAAGCTTTGAACAGGAGTGAAATCTGTCATAGTTTGGAAATGTTCTGTGGGAGATGCCCTGGGAAGGCGTTGTGATACTCTCAAACTCCAGGCTAGGTACAGCACTACTAGAGTACAAATAGATGAGAGGGTCACCCTTTGTGAGCAGCCTAAAGAACACCTCTGCCTGCTGCTTGTGCAAAGGCATCTAACAGCTATTCAGAGTATTTGGCCTTCTTAGAAACCATGCGTTCTGTGCTTAACAATCCACTGTCTACTGACTCTGTAGTTCTTTGAAACTTCATTGATCAGATGGTGAATGAAGGAAATACCTGGGAGGTATTATTTGAAGACATTGGTCTCCTGATATGAACCTGATTGGTGAATTGTTAATGGAGATCTGCAAAATCCATGAAAAGTTCTCAATTAATATCACGTTCAAACACAAAGCCTCTCATAAGTGTATGTGGTACCCAAGTACTTTTTGGACAAAGACTGATGACTGACTTTGTAGTCATGCCATCATCCTTACAGCTGTAGGTTCTGGAAACTCAGAAGAAAGAGATGATGAGTTATCAATTGATATTTTGTGGTGAATTTGATCAGATGGCTGGGGTGACAGCTGTCTATGCACAGGGAACTCTAATGTGTACTGAGGAATTCCCAAGTGACAGCTGTCTATGCACAGGGAACCCTAATATTTACTGAGGAAGTCCCAAGTGACAGCTGTATATGCACAGGGAACCCTAATATGTATTGAGGAAGTCCCAAGTGACAGCTGTATATACACAGAGAACCCTAATGTGTACTGAGGAAGTCCCAAGAGCACTTGGTATAAGTTTCTATGTGGGAGGAGTTTAACTCCCACTTCCAGCCTCATGAGAGTTCTTCTTTTCATATATAAATTTGACAGCTACCTAAACAAAGACCCTTGTTTGGAAGGAATTTTTCAAGACCACAGGAAAGAAACTCTAATGGTCTCAAAAAAACATCTGGCAAACCATTCAGAGATTTGAATGTGGAGAAACATTGTTCTCAGCAAGGGTAGAGACATACTGACCTCAGCTCAGGATGGAAATTATCAAGAGAGGGAACAAATAGAAAGAGCACTTTACGGATCTCCTGAAACTGGAATGCATATCCTACTTTGAGGTGGCAATGCCAGAAGCACCTGGTTCATTGGGTTCATGTTGAAGATGAGATGTCTGTTGCAGATGAACAGCTCTATGGTTGCATGGCAGTCAGAAGGGATGAGATTTGTTTGGAAATGCTGGAGACTTCGGATATTGAGATAATACATTTTCTTTTCAATGTTACCTACAAGGAGTGTACATTACGTCTGAGCTGGAAAGCTAAAGTGATGGTCCCCTTTTTTTCTGAAAGAGGGACAGCACAGTGTTTTCCAGTAATAGGAAGATCACAATCTCTATGAAAACACTTTATATAAGGGTATCGGAAAGGTAAATTTATCTAATCGTTTAAACTCTGAGCCAGGAAAAACAACACAGATCAGATTCCATTTTAGCAATGATGAATGATGAATGCTTTGTCCCTCAGTTGATATTGGATGGACTCATTGGAGTCTGCTAGTAGACTCTCCATATATTTTGTGGATCTGGAAAAGGCATATCACCATGTATGCAGTAATGCCTTGTGGGTGGTTCTAGAACAGCACTGGGTCCAAGGGCCATAGCTGTAGGCCATGTGTGCTCTGTATTTATGGAGTAAGAGTTGTATCTGTATTCGTAAAGTGAGTGACGTACACCTTTATAATTGTTAGCATCTTGATTCCTTTCCTGTTCATGATTTAAATAGACAAGATTTAAGGTATAGTATAAAGTTCAGACATTATCCAGTTTGGGTACAGGAAGGCTAAATTGTTTATAGGTTCATAGGTTCATATGTTTGTACTAGGCTATCGGCTCTAGGGCCTATACAAGCCTAGCCATTACAATTCCCTGGCTATTTCTTCCCACACTATTTACTCCCCTGGACCCCTGTCAAGTAGGGCGACTTACGCGATCCCCTGGGTGAATTTCCTTTCTCCCATCCAATCGTCAAGGTTCCTTTTGAAGAGGGCCAAAGAGGCGCTCTGCTTGACATGTATGGGCAGTCTATTCCAGAGTCTGGGGAGTCTCTGGGTCAGGAACCTATCCCTCCAGCATGTTTTGTTGATTGTGTTGACAAGGTTTAGATCCCTGGAGCATGTGGCTCTGAGGGATTGTGATTTCTTTAAGTGTAGCATGTCCAACAGCTCTGGGTTTGACATGGCCTTGTATGTTAAACAGAGATCGCCTCTGAGTAGACAATATGCAACAGAATATAGATGGAGTTTTTAAGGCGGTCAGCGTAGGCCATCTGCTTTAGGCCTGTGATTCTTTTAGTGAGGTATTTCTGCAGCCTTTCCAGTTATTGCAGATGTCTTGAGAGGTACATACCAAATGGGGTGTTGCATTCTATAATGGGTCTAATGAGGGATGAGTACAGTGGGACAATGACTTCTTTTTTTCTGGATGAAAAGCCCTTAGTGATGAGGTGTGCCACATAGAAGTATTTTCTGACTGTTGTGGCGATGTGTTTATCGAAGGTGAGACCACTGTCCACCTGTGTCCCTAAGTCTCTTATCACACTTTCGGTGTTTAGTGTACTGCCACCTATGTGGTAATTCACAGATACATGTTTTTTCCCAAAGGGGATAACTATACATTTCTTGGCATTGAGCTTGAGCCCATGGCTCTTGCACCAAGCATCTGTTTCTGTAAGGCCCTTTTGTAGAGTATCCACATCATTTGGGGATTCAATAATGGCTCCCAGTTTGCAGTCATCTGTGAACTTTGTTAGCCAGAGTCTCTTAGTGTTGGCCTGTACTTCAGAGAAGTAGATGCCAAGCAAGAGCGGTCCCAGGACTGAACCCTGAGGTACTCCACTTGTCACTTGTCTGGAGCTGGATTTGGAGTCTGCTACTTTTACAGTGTGGGTTCTGTCATTAAGACAGTTGGCAACCCATCGAGTGATGTAGGGATTAATGCCCAGCTTAGTAAGTCTAGCTATGATTCCAGAGTGGGGGATGATGTCAAAGGCCTTGGCAAGGTCCAGATAGGCTGTGTGGACTGCCTTACCCTTGTCCATGGCTTTGAGAACTGATTTGAAGAATTCAGTCAGGTTCAGGAGACAAGATCGGCCCTTCAAGAACCCAAACTGGGTGGGGTCCAGTGTTTGAAGGTTGCCAATGTCTTTGTTTATAAGTTCCATGATAATACATTCCATGGCCTTGCAGATCAGGCTAGTCAGACTGCTGGGGTGGTAGTTCCTGGGATCCAAGGTGGATCCCCTTTTGTGGAGTGGGATAACTGTAGCTGTGCGCCACTCAGGGAGCATGAAGCCTGGGGTGAGGCTATGATTAAACATGACACTTAGGTGAGGTGCCAGTTCATTTTGTAGTTCATGTAGTACACAGCCTGGGATGGCATCTGGTCCCATGGATGCTGCGTTCTTAGCTTTGGAGAGTGCATTTTTTACCTGTGTGGCTGTTATTACCGGAATTTGTCAATCTTCCGGTATTGAAATGGGCAGTTTAGGAGGTGAGAGGGGGGTGAAGTTGGCACTGAATTGATCTGCCAGGATATTGGCAATATCCTTGGGATCAGTATATTTAATGCCATTCTGTTGTAGCTCAGAGCAGATCTGAGCACTGCCATTTAGATTCTTGACTTAGTTATATAATGCCTTGTGGTTGTCTTTGGAATCTTTGACAATTTTATTTTTGTAACTAGCTTTGGAGGATTTTATGAGGGATCTCAGCTTCTTACTGAGGCTGGTAAGGGAGTTTTTTGCATCCTGGGATTTTCCTCTTTTCTGCAACAGTTTCTTCCTTTTGTTGTAAAGATTGTTTATGACAGGGGACCATCAGATTGGCTTCCTTTTTTTGAAGGAGAGCATCTTGGTTCTATTTGGGATGGCACGATTCATGCATGAGTGGATGTGCTCGTACAGTGCCTTAGTGTAGGATTCAGCAGTTGAACTTTCAGTTCCCATCTGCATGGGTGTCATGAAGTTTGTCACTTCTGACTTGAGTAGCATGAAGTTGGCTTTGGAGAAGTTTTTTATGGAGGTTTCCTTAGTGGGGGTGGGATGTGGATGTTAAGGGTGATTAGCTTATGGTCAGACCTGACCAACGAGGGGTGAGCATAGGTGTGGAGCATCAATTTCCCATGTTGGTAATGACCAGATCTAGGATATTGGAGCCCCTGGTGGGACTATGGATTAGTTAATCTAGGGCATTGGAATTTATGAATTCCAAGAACCACTGGGCAAAGGTGTTGGTGGACGAGTAGTTTTCCCAGTTAATGGCAGGGTAGTTGAAATCACCCAGTATTAGGGTGTTTGGTTGTATCTTAATATTTTCCAGTATGTTTAGAAAGGTGTAGTGAGAATCTTGGGGCATGGTGGGGGATCTGTAGCAAGCTATAATTTGGATTGTAGTCTTACCTAGTGTTAGTTGCACCTGGAGAATTTCAGACTCATTGTGTTGGGCAACTAGCCTGGTGTTGTGAATATCCTTGGTGAATATGGACACTCCTCCACCTTTAGTGTTTCGGTCCTGGTTTGGCAGCCAAAAAGTGTGGTAAGAGTTGTAGCCTAGTATTGCAGGGATGCTCTCTGGAGCCTTGAACCAGATCTCAGTTACTGCACATATATCAATGTTCTTCATTTTTAGGAGTGCCTCGAGAGAGTGGATTTTGAGGTTTAGACTTCTAGCATTGAGTAGCATTATCTTCAGAATTTGCATGCATGTACCTGTTATGGTGGTGGTTTTCTCCTTTGAACTTTGCCTAAAAACGGCACTATAGGGGTGGCAAGAACCTTAGCCAGTAACCTGAATCTCAGGGGCGACAGGTGCAGACCATCTCTGGCAAAGCATCATGGTCTGTTGATCATGTCGTCCCAGGCAGACAGATACTGGATCATGTTTGAATGACACCAGAAGCTTAGACAATTGTTGAAGTCAATCATTTTGTCCTTATATTGTGGTATCATTCTGGGCGAAGGCAGGATGCTACTCAGGGCTTGGGTCATACCTGCCTGGGCAACATAATCCGAGAGCTCTTCCATGTCTCTTCATGTAGTCCAGGGAGGTACGTTTCAAGTCATTCACTCCAACATGGACAATGACAGAGTCATATTTGTACTTGTTGTGGAGTGACTTGAATGCATGCGTTATGTGGCGGATCCTAGCACCTGACAGGCAGCTGACTGTACTTTTCTCCTTGTTCAGCCTGGTGAGTGGGACATCAGTGTGCCTGACTATAGAGTCACCTATGACTAAAGTGTTAGGTGCGTTGTCTTGCCTTAGGTGCTGTTGCTGGGTGGCACACTGGTATTGTGAGCTATGTGACACTTTGGTTGTGATTGGTGTTTGTTTGCTTTTCAGCTTCAGAGGTCCTTGTTGCTTGGGCAGGTTACAGTTAAGGGCCTCCACATATGTGGATTTAATGTTGCTATGTGTGGGTGCTGGTGGTGTGGGTTTAGAAGGGCAATGTGTTGCTTGCGGTGTAGTGTGGGTGTTAACCTTCTCCTCTTGACTGTATAGCACAATCTTGGGTGGAGAGAGCTTTGCTTCTAGTTTGGCTATGTTAGTGCATCTCTCACAGGTTGTAGTGTTGGGTGGTAGGAGCAGAGGGTTGTCTGTGTACATGAGACAATTGCTACATTGCCCCAGTATGCCCAGATTCACCAAGTGAACAGGAGAAATCACCAGAAGCTGACCCTTGGACATGCCTGGTTTGGTACTTTATTTGTAAAGTACAGTTGCTGTTTTCCCTTGCCTTAGCAAGGTACTTTGCAAGTATAGGCTGTTTAGTGCCTACAATTAATTTCTCCTTATTAACAATGAGAGTTGAGTGCTTGTATCAGTTTAAGGCTTCCTAGTGCTTTCCAGCAGGTATTAGAGCAAGTTCTAATCACAGGAATGCTTAAAGTTAAGATTAAAAAATGGTTTATCCTAAACACTGCAGTGTGCACTAGATAAGTTAGATGTGAAAGTATGTAACTTAAGTTTTACCTGTCTAAAAAGTTAAGTTTTAGTGGAGAGTCACTATTTTTAAAACAGCAAGATAGATTGAAAGGGGGTGGTCACTTTTGTATTCTGGTACTATGGAATACAGTAGGATGGCCAATAAATTTAAATAGTTGAAGGGGAGTGATTTCACAAAATGATAATTTTGTGCTTACACAAGCCAGTTAAAGCAGAGAGGAAATGAGATATATGGTCAAATTAACATAAGAGGCAGGCAACTAGTAAGACAGTGGTATTTTAAGAACATGACAGTAACCAGGTGGGAGGGTGGGGAAAATGTTCTGCCTGACTCACAAGAGACAGAGCTGTGGTCTCTTTTGGAGTTTTTAATATGCAGTTAAAAGCAGAATACAAGTAAAACACAAGGTAAAGAAAACAAATCACAGTATTCAAAATATAAAAAGGCAATAAAGTAATCCAAAATACAACAAATAAAAAGCAAGCTAACCTTAATTTTACAGCAAAGTGTAGCAGAGTCTGTGTGATCCTTTCTAGTAAAGCTCTGAAATGTCTTATTTTACCCCTTAAATAGAAGGTTTAGTTCCTAGCTCCACCCCCTCAGTTCACAAATGATTAACCTTAAGTGACCTCTTCTATCTTATGTATGAGTCCTTAATTGATCAGTTCTATTTTCTGCCTGACTCACTCTTGGCCTGAAATGGTGGTGATCTTTGGCATGAACTACAGAGATTCTTTGTTGATATGAGGTAGTTGAAATGAAAATCAGTCTCTCAAGTCAGATGCCATGAGTTTTTCCTTAGCAAAAAAAGGGTATTATTCTCTGCTAGTAATAAGGGAGCATATGCCTTCTGTGTGGAGTCTGCATGTCCTCCCTGTGGTTGGGTGGGCATTCGAAAGACATGCATAAATGGGTGTGCCTTTTGTTGAAGGTTGAACATCGAGCTGGCACCTTGGCCTTCATGAAAATCGACTGCCAATCATTAGCGGACCGGAGTTTCGCTGTGGCGACCCCTAACCGGGAAAAGCCAAAAGACAGCATACACAGTTAGAGGAGGTTAGCATCCTGGGGTCCTGTTCATCAGTGAGGGTGGATGAAATTTGATGGTTGATACACTGGTAACATACGAGGGCAGTGTAGCTAACTGTGGTGGTGAAATGAGAACTAATTTATCAGATGAAGCTTTCACTTCATTGATCTATATCCTCTGCTATGGTCATGAACTTTGAGTAGTGATCAGAAGGATGAGTTCATGGAAACTCAGTAAAACTGAGGCCCTGTGCAAGGATTCTGGGCTCTCTTTATGTTAGTAAGTGATAAGTTCAGCAGTACAGAAGGATTTTTTATCAGAAACAATGCTCCACTGGGTTGAGTGGAGTCACCTGACATGATTTATGGATGTAGTGAGGGTGGCCCTTGGGAACCTTCATTTGGAGGTGTACTAAGCATGACCTATGTAGTGGAGGTGCCTGGGTCAACACAGGACTTAATGGAGGGACTGTATCTCTCAGACTGCCTGGGAGATCCTGTTCTGGGCTCTTTCCTAAAAATTAACCACGAGGGAACAGTATATGGAGAGGGAATGCTTGAGAGAAGCCAATGGAAAATTGTACAGGTAGTTAAAACCTGATTGAGAACTGTAGGTCTGTGGAACTCTAGTGTGTTCTCCATATTGTGTCAGTGACTCAAAAGGCAAATGAACTAGAATAACGGTCCCTCTGTCGGGATGAAATATGCACTATAAGTAGCTTACAAAAACATCATCCTTGACCATTGGAAGTGTGGTCCTAAACAAGAGAAGATAGTGGAACTTTTTTCTACAGATTCCTTAATGCTGGAGGATCCATGCAAGGAATAGAAGAGAGAGAGTCAATATGATTCTATGTCATATAACTGAGCGGCCACACTGTTGAACATATCATCTCATTGACAATGTAGGCTGTTGAACTGTTCTGACTGAGATCACGTTACAGTAAGGATCAGGAAATTTGCCCTTTTCCTCGCTGTAGTGCAAACTCAGAGTCGGTATATATAATTACTAGGGAGTGTGAGGGTTTGATGGACTGCATTGTCAATGAGATGACATTCAACAATGTGGCTGTTCGATTATTTGACATAGACCCAGTTAATATCGGGACTTCTGGAACATTTTTCTGTTCTGTTTGGAGTCCGATTTTTAACATTTGATATTCATTACTAAAACACATCAAGGAAACATTATTTTTCTTTTGGGGACAGGGTAAGAACAGTTTTCTGAACTAGATGATATAGTAATAGTTTTGTTAAACTGGTTTAGTATGATATTGAAAGTGCTCTGGTATTATTACGAAATTGTTCTAGTTTGACTGTTTCTTGATCCAATATTGTGTGCTATTCTACAATGGGAATTCCAAATGTTGATGGAATTAACTGCTCGGTGTCATCATTGATGATAACTTAACTTTTGACCTTCATATCCAGAATAACATAAAAAAAACATCAAAAGCTATTTGTCCTCTATAGGCACAATTACTTTCTCACCTTCTCTGCAAAAAAAGCTCTTGCCTCCTCATTCCTGCTTCCTACATTCCTATACGGCGCCCCCATCCTAACCAAAATTCAGTCCTCCCTAAAAACTAAACTCATTACATGCTACAATAAAGTTGCCAAATTTGCTATAAATGCTAAATTCTCCTCTCACCACTGTTCCACACTACATCAACTTAATTGATTGGAACTTCCCCATTACCTCACATACCTACAACATACTACTGCCCATAAAATCATTTACTTCCCAGAAATCTGCCCAGCCCTAACTGACATCTTAACCATCTACCATCCAAATCTACACTTAAGGTCAGAAAACAAAATGTTACTAAATACTGATAAACCTAAGCTCTCAGCTGGTCAAATGCATTACTCTTTCACTGTCTCCAAGCTTTGGAATAAACTCCCTCCTTCAATAACAACTATCAGTAGCTCCACTGCTTTTAAAAACTCCCTTAAACTTCACCTCTGATCACATTGCATATGCACCTGCACCCTTAATCACAATTCCATTACCTGCCCCCTCCCCAAAACTATCTCATCCTATCTCTGCACCCAGACTTTCTTTCCCCTTCCCTCCTATACACCTACAGCTTCTGATGACACTAGCCTGTGCCATCCCTACT
Source organism: Protopterus annectens (assembly GCF_019279795.1). Classification (NCBI taxonomy): domain Eukaryota; kingdom Metazoa; phylum Chordata; order Ceratodontiformes; family Protopteridae; genus Protopterus; species Protopterus annectens. Next base: position 41,601,467 of record NC_056726.1, on the reverse strand, counting down.
CTAAGCCTTTTCCCTCCTTTACACCTACTGCTTCTGCTGACACTAGCCAGCGCCATCCCTTCTCTAAGCCTTCTGCCTCCTTTACACCTACTGCTTCTGCTGACACCAGCTAGCGCCATCTCTACTCTAAGCCTTCTGCCTCCTTTACACCTACTGCTTCTGCTGATACTAGCCAGTGCCATCCCTACTCTAAGCCTTCTGCCTCCTTTACACCTACTGCTTCTTCTGACACTAGCCAGTGCCATCCCTACTGTAAGCCTTCTGCCTCCTTTACACCTACTGCTTCTGCTGACACTAGCCGAGTGCCATCCCTACTCTAAGCCTTCTGCCTCCTTTACACCTACTGCTTCTGCTGACACTAGCCAGTGCCATCTCTACTCTAAGCCTTCTGCCTCCTTTACACCTACTGCTTCTACTGTCACTAGCCAGCACCATCTCTACTCTAAACCTTCTGCCTCCTTTACACTACTGCTTCTGCTGACACTAGCCAGCACCATCCCTACTCTAAGCCTTCTGCCTCCTTTACACCTACTGCTTCTGCTGACACTAACCAGCATCATCTCTACTCTAAGCCTTCTGCCTCCTTTACACCTACTGCTTCTGCTGACACTAGCCAGCGCCATCTCTACTCTAAGCCTTCTGCCTCCTTTTCCTTTATACAATCTTCTCTCTCATCTAACAACCTTACCTGCCATCCACACCTCCTATTTCTATACTTCTATCATGATTTTAACAATTTTCTACCAATGTCACCATGATATACAAGTTATCTCCTCACTACTGTATTGTAATTCATGCCATATTATTGTATGCTCTTATTCACTTATCTAATGTACTACCACTACATGATATATTATGTATTATATGTTCTTTATGTAATTACATGTGGAGCTTTTCTCCCCGGGCCTCCACTGAAAATTTATTTTATTTAACATTTGTTGACCGGGAAAGTCCGACTAGGTTCCACAGATCCTGTTTTCAGTGGAGGCCCAGGGAGAAATGCTCCAGAAGCATGTTTTTAGAATGTGGGAGAAAACCCATGCGAATGCAGGGAGAACATGCAAACTCCACACAGAAGGCACCCCAGCCGAGAATCGAACCGGAGAACCTCTTGCTGTGAGGTGACAGCATTAACCGCTGCACCACTACGCTGCCCGGCTCAACTCTGGCCCAGTGGACTTTCCTAGTAAACAAATGCAATAAATAAATAAATAAATACATACATAAGTATCAATAAAGATTGGGTATAAAAAAATAAAAAGGGTGTCATCCTTGTAATGTGACTTCCAGAAGTAGACACAACTCCATACTCCAAATAGAATATGTAGCAATGGGATGATCATATCTTCCTGATGGGAAGCAAGGGTCTTGGTTGAAATTTTCAGGTCTTGGATAAAATAAGTAGCTAATGGTTGACATATCTGAAACACACATCTAAAATGGTGCATAAATATTTACTTTATGTGACTTCTCTTAGCAGCTACTCATTAATGCAATAAGGCATCACAGATCCCTCTATGGTTAGTAGGGAATTCCACATTCATGCTTTTGTAATGTGTTCAGTATGACAGCCCTGAAGAGATCAAGTGAGGTAAGACTTCTGATGTCATATGGTAGACAGTTCAAAAAGAGCCGGAGCAAGCTTCTAAAATGGCATTTCAGTGATAGGTAGTACAAAAAGAGATATTTTATAAAATGATTCTTCCTGAGTCCTGTTCTCTTGTTGGGAATGGTGGGAGGTTATACATAGTATGTGTACATGGAAAGAGGTGAAAGTCAAAAGGAAGCATTTTATATATGGTTATGGCAAAAGGAATGGTAGATCTTTGCGTAATCAGTAGAAAACTGTAAAATGCTAATGGGGCATGTAAACTGGCAACAGTGAGTTCCAGAGTCTGCAAGGCTGATGAAACTACAGATTTTATTAGGACTTTCTGGAGGACGAAAGAGTTTCAAGTGTTGCAGACAGAAATTCAGTGAAAGGAGTGGGGATTAGAATGTATCTTCCAATTTTCCTTTATAACTCGGGGTGAAATGGTTTATTAGATGATAGGAAAGCTTAAGTTGATTAAGTCTGGTTACTCTGGAGGAATGAGCTGTTTGGTAGATGTTGACCTTTGATGGTCCTGGTGTTAAAATGTCCACTTTTCCATCTATCTGCTTCCTTTCTAACAAACAGAAACAGGTTAAAAGCTATGAAGAAGAGGACCGACAGAACTTAAACAAGCACATCAAAAAGCCTCAATCATATATCTTTTGAGTCCCTTGCCTTTTTTTGTTTGTTTGTTTGTTTTCTATTGTCAAATGCCTGAGGCCTATCTGAACTTTATTTATCAGATCAGTCTCTCATTGATGGACTCAATTACGTCTTTAAAGGTATTGTGATGCATTTTAAATGCTTCAGCATTTTCCATCTTTGAGCACTTCATGTCTGTTTTTGCATAGTGTTTGTATGGTAATGGTAGAAGAATATGGGCAGACTTCAAGTAAGTCCTCTGTGTATTAATTAATAAAGTGCTACCTGTGTTTCCTGGCATAGAAAAACAGTTAACAACATTTGGAATGGGTGCCAGATAATATTTTCATGGAATAAGTTTACAGAAAAGCAAATTAAACATGTGCATATGGCATCTGTGACTATGCTGGTTGATTGTGTTTTCAATTCTTTCTTATGGATATTTATTTACTAGTTTCAGCATGGCAGCAGCAGTCCCTTCACACCCTTATTCATCTGTGTTTTGCTTTGAATAATTTCTATGGTCCTTATACAAGTATTTGAGATTACTTCTTCCTTCCAAGATTATGCTGGCTTCCTGATTCTAGATGGCACTGATCTACAGATGGCTGCCAAAAAGTATGCATATACTTTTGGTGTCATTTACAATGAAGCAAATAATGTTTGCAGTAAAGTAAATTAAGTATGTGCATATGGCATCTGTGACTATGATGGCTGATTGTGTTTTCATTTCTTTCTCATGGATATTTATTTACCAGTTCTAGCATAGCAACAACAGTCCCTACACACCCTTATTCATCTGTGCTTCTCTATGAATAATTTCTATGGTTCTCACACAAGTCTTTGAGATTGTTCCTTTTTTCCTTCCTTCCAAGATCATATTAGCTTTCCGACTGTCGATAGCACTGATGTGCAGATGGCTGCGAAAGGGTATGCACATAGCTTTGGTTTAATTTCTCCAAGTCTTTTTGTTTTCTAATACATGACAGGAATGGACCTCATTCCTAAGTCAAAGTATGATTAAAGCTCATAAAATTGGTATTGTTTCAGTCTTTGATGTTAGCCAAAAGTGCTGTTTGCAGCACCCATAAGGGAAGGAAGATGTCACACATGACTATAGGGTTTTACAGGCTGAACCCACAATTACTGCATTTCAGACATGTCCTTAACAATATAAATTCCCATGCTAAAATTATCATGACCACAGATAAGTAATATGACCTCCTTGCATCGTGCCTGCCCAGAACTGCAAAGCTACAAGTCTCTTTCTAGGTACAAGACTTGCTTGTCCTGTTTTCCTTCATATTCTCTCCAGTAATTGCAAATGATATCCTGTCACATTATACCTGATGTTAAGTTACCTCTGTGTATCATTTTGTTAAGGTTTATGTTAAGCTTTCTCTTGGCAATACTGCCTACTGCATTAAAATAGATGTACGATACTATGGCTCTGAGTTTCTATGCATGTCTATGCTGCTTTTCCCCCTTGGTCACCAGTGTTACTCTCCTTGGTTAACACGGTTTTACCTTCTGAAATTGGAGGACTGGTAAATATCTGGGACAAAGCCAGTACAAAACTTTTGCACCCACTGCTCTGTTTTAATACCAGTCCTAAAATGTTTCAATGATGAGGTCTAAAATCTTTGTAGCTGTCAGGAAGACAGATACTGTGTTTTATCAGCAAAGGTGTAGTGTCAGTGGAATGTTTATTTCACTTTTGTTTGTGATTGTGATTGTTTTTTCTTTTCTGAAATGCTGGAAATTTGGAAAATAATTCATATACTATTATAAACAATTGATTATGAGATTTAAAGCAATCATAATTTAAAGAGCATAGCCTGAAGCATGCATTCCAGTTATTCAGCAAGGTTTAAATAAAATGTTTCATTTTCATTGGAAATGTGCAGTTTCAATTTAAGTGTCTTTAACTGTAAACATCTGCTGTTAAAGACCTTCATTTTTTTTTTTTATAAATATTTATTTCAATTCCGTGGCACAACAATAAATAAAGTAGATTCCTAAACTTGCTGACATAGAGAGTTAAAGCATGGAGTATGCAGGAAATGACCGAGGTTTGATCAGCAACTTTGTCATCTGAGGTTTTAATAAAAAAGAGTATGGGGATGCTGACTGGGGTGGGCACGGGCAGGGAATACACCTCGATGCACATTGGGGTTGACCTTCAGTGGAAGTTGGGCTTGTACACAAGGTGTTGTCCCTAGTGAAGTAGGGGTTTTAGCTGCGTGGCCATGAAGGTGGGATAACATGCCAGCACATCCACTGTATGTCTGGTTTTGGATGTTACACGTACACACAAGGGAAGAAGAAATTAGGACATGAAAAACATTCTTTGGCAGCAATATGACTCTGCCCCAGGTGCCTTGATTGCCTCACCAGCCACAAGAGGTCAGAGGTAGTTCAGGGGAGGAGAGCAAAGCCCAGTATACTCATTGAACAAGGAGAGGCCCTGTAGGCCGACGATAGTGAGTTGCAAGGAGCCAAACAGAGAATAAATAAATAAATAAATAAGTAAGTAAATAAACATAATTCTTATCTTTGATGCAAGCTTCCATCATCTTCATGCTGTATTATGACTTTATTTTTCTGGTGTTTTGTTTCACATTATATTTTCCCTTCGACATGCCTATCTGCAATTGTCAAATGAAGATTTCAGTTTCATTTTGCGCATGGAATGAACAGAAAGAAAAAACAAGGCAGCACAGAGTAAATATAAGTTGGCAGTGCAATAAAAATATTAGTAACACTGAAAACATCATCTGATAGTTCATCAAAAGGACACATAAAACAAATGGCCAAACCAATGGGAAAATGGATGATAGTGGGCTTCTGGAATGCATCTCATAAAGATTAACAGAATTTAGGACTGGAGCAGAAGTGATAATACAACTGACAAAGCTTTCTGGAAAAAGTGATTTCCCCTTACATGAGTGGAAGCAAGAAACAGACCTCAAACCACTAGACTGCCTTATTTGATTTCAGGTCTGGGAAAAAAGCATGGAATCACCACTGAAGGAAAGATTGTTGGAATATCGTGCAGCAAGTGTGGCACAGGATTAGAAGCAGTACACATCTGCAAAGAGAAGGTAATGGCAGATGATTGTTACAGTGGTCTTTGATTATACATTTGCTGTCCAGTGCCATGAAGGAGTGGGTGCTTAACTGGAAGCAATCTCTCCTTAGCCTGAACAAGACGTAAATAAGAGCACTGGTGAAATCCTCCAAAGCAAACTTCGAGCCCAAACTGGCCACATCTACTAAAGACAATCATAAGGCCTTCTTCACATATGTCCGCAATCTCAAAGGAAGTACTCAGATCTGCTCAGAACTGGTGGTCAAGGACACCACATACACAAAGGCTGTAGATATAGTCAACCTGCTGACAGACAAGTTCAGTGAAAGCTTCACCCCTCTGTACCCCTAGCAGTAAATCAGAACATCCCCAGTACCTGCCCCCCTCCCCTTATGTCTAAGTAGCAAGTCATCACTGCCCAATCAAAGGCAAAACTATGGCCTCCATGGAACCCGATAACTCCTCAGGCTGTATCCTACATGAATTCAGGCGGGAACTTGCAGCACCATTAGGCACCCTGTTCAACCAAAGCTGGAGTACCAGCTTCATCCCATTCGAGTGGAGGACAGCCACTGTCATCCCTTTGCACAAAGGTGGAGCAGCCACTGAGCCAGGAAATTACAGACCCATCAGCTTAACTATCTTGATCTGCAAGGCCATGGATTGGATTATCATGGATCTCTTTAACAAGAATGTTGACAACCTCCAAACACTTGATCCCACACAGTTTAGTTTCATCAAGGGGAGGTCATGCCTGTTGAATTTGGTCATCTTCTTTGAGAGAGTCACCAAATCCATGGATGAGCGAAAGACGGAGCACACTGCCTGCCTTGACTGACCAAAGCCTTCGATATGGTTCCCCACTCAAGTATAATAGATAAACTCTCTCAACTAGGCATCAATCTGTATGTTACTAGATGGGTAGCAAACTGGCACACTGATAGAACCCACCTAGTCAAAATAGGGGAAGCCACCTCAAGCAGTAGACCGGTAATGAGTGATGTACCCCAGGGATCAGTCTTGGGGCCTCTGTTGTTTGGGATATACTTTTCTGAGGTGCAGGCCAAAACCAGTGAGCTATGGCTGACCATGTTTGCAGATGACTGTAAGCTGGGTGCTGTCATCAATTCCCTTAGTGATGTGGACATCCTCCAAGAGAGTCTCACCCAAACAAATGACTGGTGCCAGAAACATGGCCTCAAACTGAATGCCATAAAATGCATCATCATCCCCTTTGGGGAGAGTGACGTCCCCACACATTATCACTTTAATAACAAGGACCTAAGCAAACAATCATTCTTAAGGGACTTGGGCTCCCAAGTTGATAGTAATCTGACTTTTGACTACCATATTGCCCCCGCTGTATGGAAAGCTTTCTACATTTCCCACCTCATTAGGAAGGGTATCTCATACAGGGACAGAGGTCATAACATCCCTGTATTCTTCCCTTATAAGACCCATTATTGAGTACAATGCCCCTTTTGGCATGTACCTCACAAAGGACATGCAGCAGCTGGAAAGACCACAGAGGTTCCTCAACAGGAGAATCCAGGGCCTCAAATATCTACCCTGCACAGATAAGCTAAAAGCCCTGCCCCTCTACTCAGTCTCATACAGACTTCTCAGAGGTAACCTCTGTCTGGCATACAAATCAATCTCAGACCCTGCCTTGATAGGACTGCTGCATATCTGCAAGTCAAGCTCCACTCGAGTAAGCCGCACGCGTGACCTCAGCCTGGTCTGTAACATCAATAGGACTTGGTGTGACAGATTTGTGTCCCAGAGACTCCCCCTTCTGTGGAATATACTCCCTATTCACATCAAGCAGAGTATCTCATTAACCCTTTTTATGCGCAACTTGTATAACTGGATGGAGAACAGAAAATACACCCCTGAGATTCCACCTGTGTCCCTGCTGGACAGGGGCATAGGGTGCTGACTTGTCCGAACATGTGCTAAATTCTTGGCTAGGCATGTGAGGGCCTCTGGGCCAATAGCTTAGTATCTTCCTATGATCCTTTGATATAACCAAAGCAGCAGATCAGAAAGGAGTTCTGAATATGTTCTTGTCAGACATTAGCAAATTATCTGCTATAGTCCAACACAAAGGGATTGTGAATAATGTACACTGAAAGAAGTTTATAAAATACTTAGTTGCAATACTACAATGTTCTAGATACAATAGGACAAAGATACTAATAACATACACTTAGATTAAAGGGAAGTGTCATCAGTGGGCTATCACCATTGTCAATACCTGTTCCAGTCCTTTTTATTGTCTTTGAAATGTATATTTTATGCTGGAGATGACCTGAAAGCCAATATTTGTCTTTTTTGGATGGTGACATAACATTATGCAAAAGGGGCTGGCCCACATGTTGGGATTTTTTTTTTATTTGCTTTTTGCCCCACATGACAGCTAAGTTGACCATCCACTACCTTATGCTCCTCTTGATTCTTTGAACCTTCCCATTATAGCCCCTATACTACAGGCTGCCAGTTCCTGGCCTGCTTAGTGGAGTAGGTATGGAATACAGGGATTGTAGGGTGAGAAGTACAGAAGGGATGAGCACATCATTTTTTGCTGTTGAGGGACTTTTACTGTAAGGACCTTATATCATCACTGAGTCAAGTGAAGCTGATGTGGAGGGATGGTTTTGAATCATATCATCCACATGCTATCAAATTCTTCAACCAGCCCAGACAACTTTATAAAACTTCTAACATTTCAGTGACACTAGTCTTTGTATCTGCTTGAATCATGACAAAGGCACACTTAACACTATCCTACCCCCCCAAAGAGATAAACAGACATTTACCTGGTCATTCCTCTCGCACACTTAGCCTGCTCTTTTAGTACCCTGAAGGCTGGGTCATAGTGATGACTTCATCACTGTGTTCCATGGGACTATCCTCAAGATTGCAAACAAAATGTGAATGGACAGTGTTCAAGTCTGACGGTATGACTCAAAGCATTAAAGCTTAACTTTAGCACAAAAATGAATTCATGTGGGATGTACAGGAGCAATAAAAAAATATAATATGGTCAACTCCTCCACAAATACCAATAAATCCAAAAGGAAAGTCGAAAAAGAAGTTGAGAAGCTGGATGCACCACACAATTTCTTGTACAAAATGAACGCTTTATTCACAATCCGCGTTTTCGTCCCCTATGGACTTCATCAGATACACAACCCGTAGTATGAATGAATCTATGTATATTAATGAATGTTTACTAGGGGTTGTGTATCTGATGAAGTCCATAGGGGACGAAAACGCGGATTGTGAATAAAGCGTTCATTTTGTACAAGAAATTGTGTGATGTACAGGAGCAATGACATTAGCACAATATGATGGAGGTGTTGGGTTCAAGTCCCAAATGAGAGCTAATATTATCCTTTCACTTTTATGATACTACCGGTGCCTCAGCAGAAGACTTTCTCTGTATGTGTGTGTGTGTGTGTGTGTGTGTGTGTGTGTGTGTGTGTGTGTGTGTGTGTGTGTGTGCGTGTGTGCGTGTGTGTGTGTGTGTGTGTGTGTGTGTGTGTGTGTGTGTGTGTGTGTGTGTGTGTGTGTGTGAGTGTGTGTATGTGTGTTTCTATTCGGACCTTAATCACCATGCTGGGGTTTTGCTTGCTGAAAAGAATTTATTTATTTTACACTTGTTTACCAGGAAAGTCCAACTGAGCAGAGCCCATTTTCAGAGGAGGCCCGGAGAGAAAGTCCACATATCAACAATTACATAGATAATGAGTTAGATATAAATGAAACATTTAATAAAACACAGACATAATAAACATGTTGATGAAATAGTAAGTTACATAGCAGGGAATCTTAATTCAGTACTTATAATCATAATGGCATAGTGTTCTTACTTGATAAAATTGTTAGCAGTTACAGTAGCACAGTTGTACAAATTATAGTGAGCATCAAGTCCAGAATTACTTTGTGTGCCCTGTTGCTTTCATTTGGTTGAAAAGGATTGAAGTAATTAATTATGGGGTATTTATCTAGTTAGGTATGATGACTGAGGAGGCAGAGATTATGTCAACTCTCTTGCAGTGACTTATACTAGTAGATGCTGGGAAGATGGAAAAGGGTAAAAAGGAAGGGATACTGTAGATAAGTAGAAGCTGTTAGTACAGGTGGTTAGTCAGTGTGAAATATGGTCATACGTAGTTAATTAGGGAATGAATATATGGCAATAATCTAGGGTAGGAAGCAGAAGAAGAGGGAGTGGAGAGATAGTAATGTACTAGGGTAGGATACAGAATCTGAGGCTGGCACAGTAACGACTAATTGAAATGTTTTGAATTAGGGGGAAGGTAGGATATAGAATATGAAGTCAGCATAGTAACAACTAATTGAGAATGTTTGAGATAAACCTTTAAAAAGAAAACTCAACACCTGTCTCTCCAGAGGCTGTTGTTTGTCCAAAGGTTGTGACATCAGCACAGTATGAGAGACATCTTGGGTCAAGCCCCATATGAGAGCTCACAAAATATCAACAAAGGGCATGGAAATGGAAATGAAGTCCTGGATTATGAGCTTTTTCCCAATTTTTAACTTCCATCTAGCTTATAAATGTGCAGCATCACTCTGTGTTTACAGAATTGCATGCAGGATGCCAACTCTCTGAGGATGCTTGCAAGCTTCTTCATTTGCATACAGAGCAGATCAGAAATGCACACAGGCCAACAAAATACCTTGATGCTGGTGTAAACCACTTTGGAATCTGACTCACATTGTCTCCGTGTGCGTGATCTTGGCTTGTTACTTTGTAAGGAATCCTAGTCTGTCGAGTTCTGGAACCACAAACTTCTGCGCATCTTCTTATGCATATTTCATTTGTTTTCTTCTAATAACATTTTGTTTCTAGAGCAGACGTTTACTTAAATTGATGATCTGTCTGTCTGTTTTTCATGCCAATTACCTGCCTGCCTACTTATACACACATATATATAGCCTAAACTATGGCATTTGTGCTCCTTTCCTAACTATGCAGTCTGTAAACACATTGAGACACATTCATTAACAGCTACATGAAGTGTAGTTATTGTGCTGTCGGCATCCCATGCCACCAGCATGATAGCTTCACTTCATATTGGAGTACACCAAACCACCAACACAATAGCACTCTATTTGATATTCATTAAGCAGATCTACATGATGTGTAGAGCTGTTAATCAAAGGGAAGCAACAAAATATTGGTAATGAAAGTATAAAGAGATGAAGTACAAGCTAATTAACCGATCCAACATGACAGAGCTATTCAGGAAGCTATAAAGCAATCATGTACACTAAGTGTAGGCTTTTGCTCTGTACACTAAAACTCTTCAGAATACAGCATGATTACACGTAGAAAAACGTTAGGTATTGCTCCTGCTATTATTGTGCTGTATGTGCATCAGGCTTTAAATTAGGGTTCTGCTACTGCTGATGCCAGGCCTCGAGCAAGAAGAAGAAGAAGGGTATTTAGACCCCCATTTGACCTATCATGGACTGCATGACACAGAAATTGCTGAGAGATACAGGGTAGACAGAAACACTGGAGGAAAAATGCAACCTCTGCCACCCCCACCTCAGATCCCAGGGAAATCATGGAGATCCCATCCTAATGGAAACAAAGGTACTTGTAGCATTATGTATACTACCGACTGGTACTTTCCAGAGACCCACAGAGGATATATTAGGGATATCACAGCCATCAGCCTCTAGAATATTACATCATTTTTTGAATGCAATGCTACGACATGCAAGGAATCACATCTGTTTCCCATGCACTCCACAGAAGAGGGCAAGAACTATACAGGAATTCTATGCAGTAGCACACTTAAATAACCAAAAACCAAGGCTGATGGACAAAACAGTGGAATAATCCAAACAGAAATAGCGTATTCAAGATTTATTTATCCGCTTTCGTCCGTAGACTTCATCAGAATAAAATACAACAGGTTCATACTCATTAAATACTTACAAACACGAGTAAAATCAATTAAACAATTAACGTTAAAAAAAACGCCCTATTGCTCTAATCAACTAATCAAACTGTTGGAAAAATGAAGCAAAACCATGTCCACATCTTTGTTAACTTGTAAAGTGCGATGCTTTAAAAAACACTTTATGTTAACGGACTCATTGAGTCCTGGATGACAATCTGATCGCAATCTGATTTGCCATACTGTCTCACGTTGCAATAAAAAATTTTTAAAATCGCCATCTCTCATATCACTATGGCAAACTTCCAAAATAGAAAACAAAAATTTTTTAAAAATACAACATACCAAAGAATGTTTATAGAGAGCATTGGTTTCATCTCTCGTTTTGATACTGTATAAGTGCTCTCTAATGCGAACCTTTAACTGTCGTGAGGTCATGCCCACATAGTATGCTGGACATGTGGAGCATAATGCTATGTAAATAACCCCCTGAGTACTACAGTTAACAGATCCAGGAACCTCAATAGTTTTATCAATGGAAGCTACAGAAATGTATGGACCTGTGGAAATATAACGACACATGTTGCAGGCGTAACAACAGTGCATACCCTTTCTGTTGGACGTCAAAGTACATACCGCCTTATTTAATGCACCTGTGTCGTCATGCTCTAAAGCTTTTTTGATATTGAAATAATTCCTTTCAACAAAAAAAGGTTTATTACCCAATATTTTACAAATATCCAAGTTACCCTGAATAACCCGCCATCATTATTTTTGAACAGAGGATATGAAAAGAAATTGATTAGTGCTTCGGCTGATGAAATTTTTCAAAAACGAAAAGATAGTTATCCTTCCATATTAAGTTTAACATCATCTAGTAGTTATGATGGTTTGACAAACAGGAAAACCAAGGAGAATTATGAGAAACCTGTTTGTTGTTTTAACATGAGTTCTGACAGTGGGCGTATACGACGCCTATTAGAACAAAACTGGCGAGTTATTCAGGGTAACTTGGATATTTGTAAAATATTGGGTAATAAACCTTTTTTTGTTGAAAGGAACTATTTCAATATCAAAAAAGCTTTAGAGCATGACGACACAGGTGCATTAAATAAGGCGGTATGTACTTTGACGTCCAACAGAAAGGGTATGCACTGTTGTTACGCCTGCAACATGTGTCGTTATATTTCCACAGGTCCATACATTTCTGTAGCTTCCATTGATAAAACTATTGAGGTTCCTGGATCAGTTACACCATTTCGCAGTAGCACACTTCCCTGAAGTGCTGGGTGCCATAGGTTGCACACACATAGGAATAAAATCTCCACCCAGTGAACAGGGAAGGAGGTACATCAACAAAAAAGATTTCCACTGCATAAACTGTCAGGTCATCTGCAATGCCCAAAGCATCACCTACTATGTCTATGCAGGTAACCTAGGCAGTTTCCATGACTCACACATGTGGCACACATGTGAGATGTACACTAGGTTTGCTAGGGGTGACATTCTTCAATGGCATCTAGTGGGAGATGCAGGTTATGTACTGGAGCCCTCGCTCATGACATCCATGAGAAATGCACACAACCCCACTGAGCAAGTGCACAATGATGCTCATGCTCAAACTAGGATTATCACAGAATGTGTGTTTCCATTGCTCAATTCAACCTTCCAGTGTCTAGACACATCAGGAGGTGCATTGTAATACAACCCAGGTACAGTGCAGTCTGTGCCATGTTATACAAAAAATAATTCTCAGGAAACAGCTTCAACAACAACATCAAGAGGCGGGACCACAATTTCAAGGACCACATGCAGGGTCAGCAGCAGATATTGTTCATCAGCCTGAGAGAGAACCAGCAGCTGCAGATGCTGCTGGAAGAAGGAAGCATGCACAGTACACCCTCGCTCTGGCTAAGAGGCAAAGAATAGCATCCACACAATCACAATCTAGGTAAAAGCCTAAGATCCCATGCACATACAAATAGCAAAACTGATGCCTGTTAGACTTTACAACCTTTACTTAACCATGTAATGGCTACGTTCTGATAGCATCAGACAGGGACAGCCTCCAAGGATACAATTTGTACCTGCAGTAATGACAAGGTAAGTGTGGAACCTGTAAAGAAAAAAATGTATGTAACTGATTACTCTCATATGGAATTAAGTATAGGCCCCTAAGCAGAACATTTTGTCTGAGGTGTACAGTTATGGCAGTACCAGCTCCTCTGTCAGATTTTTGCAATATACAGTTATGTGTTAGAAACAATAATGTTCATCAAGCATTTCAATTGATCACCATCTACAAAACATGGAACAGGTTAATTATACCCTCATTTGCACAACCATACCAAGAAGCAAGACTGAAGTACCTAATGCTTCCACTGCTGTACTGACAATACTGACTTAAATATAATGTGGTTCAACAATTATAGAAGGAATCATTCAAAAATGAGTAGAAACAAGAAATCAACAACTTTTCTTCTGTAATACATATTGACATATATGCAATCTTAAGTCAAAAAGACATGTGCAAAGGTCAGGACACTGTCACCATCATTTGCACAGGGCTGGTAGGAGGTCAAGGCTGGCAGCAAAGAAGCGAGAGTGTATGTAAGTAAGAAACACATATATCTATCAGAGTATACAGTGTTTTGGTTTTATTTGAGCTGTGGTGATTGTTCTTTCCTTTTGATATAATTTTTATATACAGTGTTCAGGGCTAATAACAACAAATGCATAGCATTCAGCAGATCTGTTTAGATAGTTTGCATGTGTGTGAGGTGGTATGGGCAAGTGATTTTTTTTTAAATGCATGTATATCAGCATGAACACAATCAGGCACTATGCTAGCACTATTTCCTGGCATCTCATACAGGTGTGAGCCATGCCGGATAGAATAGTCAGTCCAGTGTCATCACCCCCAACCACAAGAAACACCTCCGCCAGGAGTTGCAGTGCAACTTCCATGGCCCTGGCTGGAAGCTGTGATGCTACATTAATGTGAGTAATGTCTGTTGGATGAGCTCTCCTCACTACTACATCCAAGACTATGACCTTGTAGTCTACTACATCTTTGTGTGGACATCACAATCAGTGATGGAGCATTAGATGTAGTGTCGTTACAGGACTGGGACCTTGCACTGTCATGTCTGCTAACACCAGCATCTGCAGTGGATCTCCGATCTTATGGATGCCCACCCTCCCGCCAACAGATGTTCCATCACAGACATTGCCTGATCCAGTGTGTTGTACATCCTGTCCAAGGAGTTGCCCACAAGGTTCAAGGAGTCACTCATTTCAGAATGCATGACGTTTAGTGGTCACACAATCTCTTCTGAGGCCCTGGTGGAATGTTCCTGTGTACCCACTATAGCCCTACAAATAAGTCTGCTGACACCTAATGACACACCAGCATCAGGAGGAGGGTGAACAGCAGGCCTTCTACAAGCATCTCTACCAACCTTTCTGTGTGGCACCATGCCCTTATGATGGCTATGGGAAGAGGAAACCAACTCTTTAGCCAGAGTAACCAGACTACTCTGATCAACAATGTCACCCTCAACTTGTACTATATCAGAGGTCTCAGTGTCATGGGTATGCATAGCCATACTGACTGTGTCTGAAATATGGGCAGGGGATGTAGGAGTCACAACCTTAGTGTCAGATTGACCCTCTGCATCCCTAGATTGTGCCTCTTCATTGCCACCACCATCATCAGAGGCTACCAATACTCTGAAATCAGGTTGTAGGACTTCCTCAATGCCACTCTTACATTCTTCTATGATAACAAGCAATAAACACAAAAAACAAAAAAAGAGAGAATACAATTTATCACATATTTTCCTTATATGAAAGGTATGCTAAAATTTAACTGATGCTA
This sequence comes from Protopterus annectens, assembly GCF_019279795.1. Classification (NCBI taxonomy): domain Eukaryota; kingdom Metazoa; phylum Chordata; order Ceratodontiformes; family Protopteridae; genus Protopterus; species Protopterus annectens. Next base: position 41,586,321 of record NC_056726.1, on the reverse strand, counting down.
AAGCAACACAAATTTTAATGTTATATAGACCTGAATCTACTTTATACACAGAAAATGGACAACCACAATTCATTATTTAATTACTTCTGCAACCTCAAAGGCAGTATATAATTGTGTGCAGAGCTCATTGAGAGACACCTGTACTGAACCAGAAGATATAGCAAACCTACTGGCTGACAAATTTAACTGCAACTTTACCCCTCTCTCCCCCTAAGCTTTCCTTCAAGAAATGCCATCAAATATTACACCTGCTGCTATCACTAGAGAACAGATCTTGATGCTCTTGCTAAGGCCAAGAACACTGCATCAATGACCCCAGGCAATATCCCAGGATTCTAAATAGCATGAATCATGACATATCAAGCTCTCTGAAAATGCTATTTAACTGTAGTCTCCAAGCAAGCTTCATGCCTCAAGAATGGAGAACAGCAACAGCCATCCCTCTGCACAAAGGTGGGCCATCTACATACCCTGGAAACTGCAGACTTATAAATCTCACTAGTCTGATATCCAAAGCCATAGAAAGAATTATCATGGAAATGATCAATAATGACATAGGAAACCTCCAGACACTGGATCCAATCCGATTTGGTTTTGTCAAGGGCAAGTCATGCCTACTCAACCTGGTGGACTTCTTTGAGAAGGTCACCAAAGCAATGGATAAGGGCATAATGGTTCACATTGCCTACCTTGACCTGGCTATGGCATTTGGCACAATACCCCCTTTGGGCATTGTTGAAAAACCCATGAAGTTAGGTATAAACCCTTATGTTATCCAGTGGATGGCCAGCAGGCTCACAGACAGGACCCTGGAAGTTAGAACTGGGGAGTCCACCTCTACAAAGAGGCCAGTCACAAGAGGAGTCCTTCAGAGATCAGTCCTGTGACCACTACTTTTTGGCATTTACTTCTATAGCATCAAGGCTAACGTCACTGGTCTCTGGCTGACTAAATTTGCAGGTGATTGCAAATTAGGAGCAGTCATAGAAGTTATACAGGAAGGGCTGACACATACACATACACATAATTGGTGTCAGAGCCATGGACTAAAACTAAATGCCAGGAAATGCATAATAGCATCCTTCAGGAAGTCATCCTCCCCTGATAACTATCATATTGACAACACACCCCTAAGAGCTGACCCAGTAGTCAAGAACTTGGGGACACACATAGAATTAATCTAGCCTTTGACCACAATGTATCTACTTTGTGCAACTTATAAACAAATGTATGGCATCTAGGTCCAGGAAAGTCATTGTTCCACTGTATTTGGCATTCATAAGATTCCTGATGCATTCATAAGAACTATGATTGAGTACAATGCCCCATTTGGTATGTACCTAACCAGGCATATCCAACAATCGGAATGTCCACAGAGGTTTCTCACTAAAATAATACAGGATATAAGTAACTTTAACCTTTAAGCCCTCTCTGTATTCTGTCTCCAACAGGTTGTTAAGGGGAGCTCTATGCTTGGCATACAAGGCATTGTCAGACCCCATCCTGATGGACTTCCTGCATACCCACAAAACAAATGGCACCAGAATTACCTATTTTGAAGATTTAACTCTTGCCTGTGATATAAATAGGACCTGCTGGAAAGGCAGGTATGTATTCCAGAGACTACCCTTTCTCTGGAACAGGCTCCCCATCCATGTGAAGTGGAGTGCCTCCCTAACCCAATTCAAGTGTAACTGGGACAATTGAGGGGTTCCCAGTGGGAGTGGGTGTACACCAGGGTTCAGCTCTGAGCCCACTACTGTTCATACTGGTGATGGACTACATTAGCAAACAGGTTGGAGGGGACAGATCAACAAAGTTGCTGTATGCAGACAATGTGGCATTACAGGCAGACTCTGAGCTAGAACTTCAGCAAAGGATAGGAGAATGGAATGCAAAACTGAAGGCACATGGGATGAAATCAAACATAGACAAGATGGTGGTAATGACAGCAAACTGGGTGAAATCAGAAGAAGGTGAGAATAGAGATAGAAGGGAAGATAGTGGAACAGGTAAACAGCTTCAAGTATCTAGGAGGTGTGGCTTAGGAGAAGGGAAGTCTGAATGAAGAAGTCAAAGCTAGAATCAGAGGGGCTGTAGCCAACTCGCATAGAGCGTCAGGTGTAGTCTATGACAGACAAATGCCAAAGAAGTTGAAAAGTGATGTGTACAAGACAGTGGTGTGACTAGTACTACTGTATGGTACAGAAATCTGGGCAGTAAAGGCAGAACAGTTGAAGAAGCTAGAGGGGATAGAAATGAAGTGCCTGAGAAGGGTAGTATGATGCACACTGTGGGACAGATGAAGAAATGAGGACATCAAAGCAGAAGCCAAAGTAGCTCCAATTGCAGAAAAGATTCAAACAGAACAGATTATGGTGGTTTGGACATGTGCAGAAAAGCTGAAGACAATCTTGTGAGGAATATTTGGGACAGCCAAGAAGAAGGTAAGAGGAAGCGAGGATGTCCAGCAAAGAGATGGATGGATTGTATGAAAGAAGATCTGCAACAGTCAGGCATGAGTGTTAAAGAATGCAGGAGTGTGGCACTGAATCAAGAGAGATGGTGACAGGATACCCCGACCCCATGTAGAAAAGAAATGGGAACAAGGGGGCTGATGATGATGATGATGATAATGATGATGATGATGGGACCATTGACTGCAGAACAGGAAATTCATCCCTGGTTTGGCATCTATGTCTCTAATGGACACAGGCAGCCTGTACATGCTTCCTCTCCCAGGCCCCTACTTGTAAATGTTTCATGTCCCAAGCCCTTTCTTGCACTTATCAAGGTTGTGAAGAAAATGAAAACACTGTCATCTGCATTAGCATGTCTGACAGGAGATTTGAGTATATTCTCAGATTAACTTGTAATGTATGCCAGCATGTGTAATTGTAAAATGTAATACGTTTTTTAAAATGTTGAGTATCTCCTTGCTTATACAAAATGTTTAAAGAATGGTCTTGTGGAAAGGTCAAACTCTACATTGAAGAATATGCTACAGGAATTTGCAAACTAGTTTAAAAGGGAGTGGGAGAAATATTTGCTCCATCTGTTATTTGCATACAGGGAAGTACTGCAGGAATCTAGAGGTTTTTCAGGTTTTGAGTTATTATACAGGCATAGGGTGAGGGGGACTTTCGATTTAATTTGATATGAATGGAAAGGTGAGAGTGAATCTCACAAAGAGTCAGTTGTGGCTTATGTTCTCAACTTTTGGACAAGACTTAAGGAGCTCATGGGTTTAGCTCAAAAGAACCTAGCAGTGGCCCAACAACAAAAGAAGGTGTGGCATGACAGGAATGCTCAAGCCCGAGAGTATGCAGAGGGACAGAAGATGATAGTATTCATTCCTGTTAGACATAACAAGTTACAAGCAGCTTGGGAGGGACCCTTTGAGGTGGTGAGGAAAATCAATGACATGAACTATGGCAGATTTTGTAGGTAGGAGACAAGGGGACAAACTGTACCATGTGAATATGATGAAACCTTATCACGACAGAGCGACCTTAGTACTGTGCATTCATAGCAGATGGCAGGAAGAGTCTGAAAGGGATATGGTAGCCAATCTTTTGTGTGAGGCTAGGATTGACACCTCTGTAGAAGAGATCACCATATTGCAACAATCAAGTCCAGGAGATAAAAGCAGTATTACAGGAATTTGGGGATATGTTTACAGGGAAACCTGGGTGTACTGACTTGGTGCAGCACCATGTGGCCACAGTTCCCCCAAAACCTATTAAACAGGTTCCATATAGAGTACTTGAGAGAGTGAAGCAAACTCTGAAAGAAGAAATAAGGGAAATGCTAGAACTGGGGGTAATTCAAGAGTCTAAGAGTCCCTGGGCTTCCCCAGTAGTGCTAGTACCAAAGAAGGATGGTAGTGTGAGACTCTGTGTAGACTACTGCAAATTAAATAGTTGCACAGAGTCAGATGCATACCCCATGCACAAAACAGACATAGCCCTAGAACAGCTCATAGGTTCATAGGTTCATAGGTTGGTACTAGGCTATCGGCCCTAGGGCCTATACAGCCTAGCCATAACAATTCCCTGACTATTTCTTCTAACACTATTTACTTCCCTGGACCCCTGTCTAGCAGGGCAACTGACGTGATCCCTGGGGTGAATTTATTTTCTCCCATCCAATCGTCAAAGTTCCTTTTGAAAGAAGGCCAAAGAGGCGCTCTGCAAGACATGTATGGGCAGTCTATTCCAGAGTCTGGGGAGTCTCTGGGATAGCCTCCAGCATCTTTTGTTTATTGAGATGACAAGGTTTAGATCCCTGAAGCATGTGGCTCTGAGGGATTGGGATTTCTTTAAGTGTAGCAAGTCCAACAGCTCTGGGTTTGACATGGTCTTGTATGTTAAGCAGAGATCGCCTCTGAGTAGACGATATGTGACAGAGTATAGCTGGAGTTTTTTAAGGTGGTCAGCATAGGGCATCTGCTTTAGGCCTGTAATCCTTTTAGTGAGGTATTTCTGTGGCCTTTCCAGTTGTTGCAGATGTATTGAGAGGTACATATCAAATGGGGTGTTGTATTCTATAATGGGTCTAATGAGGGATGAGTACAGTGGGACAATGACCTCCTTTTCCCTGGATGAAAAGCCCTTACTGATGAGGTGTGCACATAAAAGGATTTCCTGACTGTTGTAGCGATGTGGTTATTGAAGGTGAGACCACTGTCCACCTGTGTCCCTAAGTCGCTTATCACACTTTCGGTGTTTAGTGTACTGCCACCTATGTGGTAATTCATGGGTACATGTTTTTTCCCAAAGGGGATAACTATACACTTCTTGGCATTGAGCTTGAGCCCATGGCTCTGGCACCAAGCATCTGTTTCTGTAAGGCCCTTTCGTATAGTATCCACATCATTTGAGGATTCAGTAATGGCTCCCAGTTTGCAGTCATCTGCAAACTTTGTTAGCCAGAGTCCCTTAGTGTTGGCCTTTACTTCAGAAAAGTAGATGCCAAACAAGAGCGGTCTCAGGACTGAACCCAGAGGCACTCCACTTATCACTTGTCAGGAGCTGGATTTGGAGTCGACTACTTTTACAGTGTGGGTTCTGTCAGTAAGCCAGTTGGCAACTCATTGAGTGACATAGGGATTAATGCCCAGCTTAGTAAGTCTATCTAAGATTCCAGAGTGGGGGATGCTGTGAAAGGCCTTGGCGAGGTCCAGATAGGCTGTGTGGACTGCCTTACCCTCATCCACGGCTCTGGAAACTGATTCGAAGAAGTCAATCAGGTTCAGGAGACAAGATTGGCCCTTCATGAATCCAAACTGGGTGGGGTCCAGTGTTTGAAGGTCGCCAATGTCTTTGTTTATAAGTTCCATGATAATATGTTCCATGGCCTTGCAGATCAGGCTCATCAGACTGATGGGGCGTTTGTTCCCAGGATCCAAGGTGGATCCCTCCTTATGGAGTGGGATAAATGTAGCTGTGCGCCACTTGAGGTGAGGCTATGATTAAACATGACACTTAGATGAGGTGCCAGTTAATTTTGTAGTTCATGTAATACACAGCCCAGGATGTCATCTGGTCCCAATGATGCTGTATTCTTAGCTTTGGAGAGTGCGTTTTTTACCTGTGTGGCCGTTATTACCGGAAGTTTGGCAATCGTCCGGTATTGAGATGGGCCATTTAGGGGGTGAGAGGGGGGTGAAGTTGGCACTGAATTGATCTGCCAGGATATTGGCAATATCCTTGAGATCAGTATATTTGATGCCACTCTGTTGTAGCTCAGAGCACATCTGAGCATTGCCATTTATATTCTTGACATAGTTATAGAATGCCTTGTGGTTGTCTTTGGAATCTTTCACAATTTGATTTTCATAACTAGCTTTGGAGGACTTTATGAGGGATCTCAGCTTCTTACTGAGGCTGGTAAAGGAGTTTTTTGCATCCTGGGATTTTCCTCTTTTCTGCAACAGTTTCTTCCTTTTGTTGTAAAGTTTGTTTATGGCAGGGGACCACCAGATTGGCTTCCTTTTTTTGGAGGAGAGCATCTTGGTTCTATTTGGGATGGCACAATTCATGCATGAGTGGATTTGCTCATACAGACCTTAGTGTAGGATTCAGCAGTTGAGGTTTCAGTTCCCACCTGCATGGGTGTCATGAAGCTTGTCACTTCTGATTTGAGTAGCATGAAGTTGGATTTGGAGAAGTTTTTATGGAGGTTTCCTTACTGGGGGGTGGGGTTGGGATGTGGGATATTAAGGGTGATTAGTTTATGGTCAGACCTGACCAACGAGGGGGTGACCATAGGTGTGGAGCATCGATTTCCCATGTTGGTAATGACCAGGTTTAGGATATTGGAGCCCCTGGTGGGACTACGGATTAGTTGATCCAGGGCATTGGAATTTATGAATTCCAAAAACCGTTGAGCAAAGGTGTTGGTACATGAGTACCAGTTAATGGCAGGGTAGTTGAAATCAGCCAGTAATAGGGTGTTTGGTTATATCTTAATATTTTCCAGTACGTTTAGAAAGGTGTAGTGAGAATTCTGGGGTATGGTGAGGGATCTGTAGTAAGCTACAATTTGGATTGCAGTCTTACCTAGTGTTAGTTGCACCTGGAGAATTTCAGACCCATTGTGTTGGGCAACTAGCCTGGTGGTGTGAATATCCTTGGTGAATATGGACACTCCTCCACCTTTCCTGTTTCGGTCTGGGTTTGGTGGCCAAAAAGTGTGGTAAGAGTTGTAGCCTGGTATTGAAAGGGTGCTCTCTGTATGGCTTGTGAAGTATGTATGTAACATACCCCAACCAGTATTACTCAGTTTATTTAGCTGCATCCATCTGAAATATATTTTCAAACAGAAATAATGACTTTTGCATAGGAATGCACTCCCAGGACTAATTAAAATCACATTCTGACCTCTCTGAAGTGTATCTCCATTCATTCCCAAATAAGTATAATTCTAATTTCCAAGCATGAAAGGTAGTTCTTCTATAGCAATATCAATTAATAAGCTATGTTTCAGTTTTGGCATGTTTTTTTCCCATGGGTTCCATTCCCAGCTGGTACAGTAATGCTTTAACATTGTGTAAGCTCCCAAATCACAGTATGTCACAATTCATCCTCTTTCTCCTTCCAAACTGCAAGAATTAAAAGCCATGGCATTAAGCATTCCATTGTTGAACATTTGAACCTGTGTCAAGCTGAGCATCACAAATAGCAAAGCTCAATGCCATGTTTCACACCATTACTGCTATGTGATTTAAGTAGTGCCAATGTCTCCGTCAAAGAATCCATCTACTTTCAATTATGCACAACTGGTTACCCACAAGATCTGAAGTGGGCACCAGTTCACACATATTTTGTTAGCTTGATTTTTGCAGACATGGCTGGTGGGGGAGAGAATGGTGCTAAATTTACAGCACAAAGGTGGGGTGTTGAGGAGTCCAGTATATTTGTGGCACTCCTCATGAAGCACTACAACTGAAGGCTGCCACAGTGGGATTATACCAGGTCTCAGTATAAAGCTGAGGCTTGGAATACCTTAGCCAAGGCTGTCTCCAGTGCAACTGGCATTCCACACAGTGGGGAACAATATCTTCACCACAAAAGTGACCTTAAGAAATGGAAGCAGGACCTCCAAATCAATGGGATACTGAATTTAGGAATGCAAACACCCCCCCAGCTGTGGATGTATACTGACCAATAACCTGTCTGTGATATGGCATTAATGATCTAGCCATCCAACACAAGTACTCATTATGCTTTCATATATATTTTATTTCTTTTTTTTTTTTTTTTTTTTTTTTTTTTGCTATACAGCTGCAGAAGAAATAACTGCAAACCATGAGGTGCAGCAGAAGAGATTAACTCACTTTAGAGAGGCCTGGGGTAATTATGACTCAGGCCCAAACTCATGCCAGAAATTTATTTGCATTCCTTCAAGGGCTACCATCTTGAGCAGGCATACCTCAGCCTTCATCTCTGTATGCATACCTTCCCCAGTAACTCTTGTTGTTTGTATTAGGCAATGAGAACAACATCTTAACTGTGTGTGAGATCAATACCCAGAAGCAGCAATTACCTCTTATTGCTGGATATCTGCTGCATGTTAGCTCAGCTTGTAAAGACACAGCCCATATTTGGGATGACACAGTGGTGCAATGGATACATTTTTGCCTCACAGCAAGAGGTTTCCTGGTTTGATTCGCAGCTGGGGTGGTTTCTGTGTGGAGTCTGCATGTCCCCTTTTTGTTCATATGAGTTTCCTCTGGGTGCTCCAATATCCTACCACATTCCAAAGACATGCAATAGGTGGATTGGACACTAAATTGGCCATAGGAGTGAGTACAGTGTGGAAGAACTACTGTAACAGTGCTACTGTTGAAGTGACACCCTCACCACATGTGTAAACATGGGAAAAAGGGGTTGTGGATAGATGGATGTATAAAATATTCACAGCAATAATACATCAGGAAGAATCAGATTATGGTAATTGCAATTATTACATTTGAATGCCTATTTTCTATCTGTCATAGGGAAATAAAGGCTGCTCTTTGTTATATCAGAGCAGTGAGATTTGTTTATTTTATGGCACATAAATACATTTCCATCATATATGGATGTGGCAAAGGTGAACAATAGTAAATTATCATAATTGTTTATATATTGCCAAACACAATTCATTGAAAAACTGCAGTATGGTGACATGGAATGTATCTAATTATCTATTTTTTGTCTCCCACACCCTTTCTCTCTCTTAATTAAATTTTTTGGGGGGATATAATTTATTAACAATCTGCTGTTAGCATACCTTGCTGCTGAATAATAAATGGCCAACAGCACACAGAGGTTGGTCAACCACTGAGGCTTGGCCTTCCATAACTCCACAGATGGCAGCACAGACACCAAGCACTTCTGTTTCACAACATGTCAGTATTGCCACCACAACTCTTGCTCTACCTACTCCCCCTGAGACAGGCAACTCTGCCTCGGCTGCTGGTGCAGTGGTACCCTCCAGGACAGTAGTAGTAGAGGTAGTAATTTTGTCACCCAGCAGGAGCTGACAGAGCTAGTGTAGGATGTAATGGAGAGGGGCCTCAGTCCACATATCAACAGGGCTTAAAAGGTCCTGTCTTGGATTACAAAGACAATTCCACATCTGGTACTGACCTAGGGAGCTGCTACAGGAGACCATGATGATAGTTCTGAGGATGAGGTCTACATTCTCACTGTTCTCAAGCTGGGCTTGGGTGTGCCTCTGATGCCCCTTCTTCTCCGCATCACTGTGTCCCCCACCTGTTGCCTCCATTACCATCCCTGTCTGTTGTGTATGTCTTGTATATCTGTGCATGCTTCCTAGCTTACCCTAACTACCTGACCCTCTTATTCCTAAGCTTCTTTCCCAGCATTCCTCTTTCTGTCAAAATCATAAAAATGGGCACCTGTCCCACAAAAAAAATTTACTCCAAATACATAGCTATCCACTTCAGCTATATGTCATTTTGACAAAGTTGATTTGGTCCAATTGGCCATACAGTATTATTCTGTTGTTGTTCCATCACTGGTGTGGTAACTCACCAAAGTCAAAACATTGTGTACAGTTGTACATCTGTGTTGTGAAGAAGTGGATAGCTTTTGTGCTCTCCTACATCCCTCCTGCAAATTCCTGTATTTTTCCCCTATGCTCTACCCTCTGTTTGCCAACCCCATTTTCATCCTATCCTAGCCAGCCTTTCTTAACGTGTTTAATCTAGTCAAAAAATAGATTCACACACAACACACATGTCCAGAAATGGACCAAGGAAAAACATTCAGTTTATGTCCTCAGCATTTGTGCAGAAGTTAGCATGGAGCAGCAATACTGAGTGATAGTGACCTCTAACTTCTTATTGGAAAAGCTAAATATTTCAGTTTAATCTACAGTATTATGGTTATGTTTGTACAAATGTGTTTAAACCCATTGCATTTTGGTAATATGTAGTTAAAGCAGACTAAAGGAAGTACTGTGATACAGTTAATGGAACAGTTCTTAGGCTGCTGGATGTAGTAAAGGAGGAACTTCTATGTGACACTTTGAGATAATTATCCTGCTTGTATCCTGATGTTTTCAATTACTAATTCATGACATTTCATAATCCTAGCTTATATTTTACTGCAAATATCTATATTTATCTCCATATACAATACTGATACTGTGGTGGTCGTGCTGCGGTAGCATTGTCACCTCACAGTAAGGCGTTGTCCTGTTCAATTCTCAGATAGAGCATCTTCTGTGTGGAGACATGCGTGAATGCGCATACCTTCGTTGAAGGTTGTGCATCAGAGCTGGCAACTTGGCACGTAAATATCTACTGCCAATCATTAGCGGACCGGATTTCTGCTGTGGCAACCCCTAACTGGGAAAAGCCGAATGACACAACAACAAAAATCTCCACATACAATATTTCCTTAATATGCCATTAGAATTGTGCAGCAAAAGCACTGCAGACCCCAAAAGGAGACTTATTAAGCCAACCTTATCCTGCTTGTGTCTTCATGTTTATTATCCAAGCTATCAAAAATACAGAAAAATGGTTTCTCTTTATGCAGCAAATCAATACATTACAGTATCAACAAGAAAATCCATCACAGCAACTTACCTACTCCTATCTCTATTGTATGGATCACCTATAATGAATAACTGTAGAATGTGCAAATAACACAGCACTAAAATAAAAAATGTACAGTCTGAGGACATGAAAAATCCCACCTTTATTAAAAGAACACACAAGTATTGAGCATGTACTAAACCTTGTGGAACATGTAGCCAATGTTGGTATATTACTAAAGACAGTAATATTACCCTGCAGAATAGACTGGGGAGTAAAGTGAAATTTAGGAAAGGTAATTGTGCAACCAGTAAGGTCGTTTATTTGGCTGTATGTGTGGCATGTGGAAGTTTCTATGTGGGAAAAACAGAGCTCCCTCTTAGAAATAGGGTTTATGAACATGTAAATGATATAAAAAACAAAAAGCAGAATAGTGCGCTTTATAAGCACTCTCAATTATGTGGAGGTTTTTCCAAGTTCTATTTTGGTATACTGGAGTGTGTGAAGTTAAATCCTGTGGGGGGAGAGGGGGTGATTGGAAAAATACACAGAGAAAAAAAGAAATGGAGTGGCAATTTAGATTAGCAGCAATGTTTTTTCCAGGATTGAATGACCCTAGTTCCATCAACCCTATATTATATGAATGGGCTAATAAACTACCGTGAATACTGTTATAATATATCATAATATGAGTGAACAAGGTTTATGTGTAGAATCTAATGTATAAATAAAATATATTATTTTTTCCATGTATATGTTGGTTTATGCTTATGGTTTCTTGAATATTTATTTTTATCTGCTCTTGGTGTAGAATATTGGGTTTATTATGTATATTAAGTATTTGAGAATTTTATTTTATATATATATATATATATATATATATATATATATATATATATATATGTATATATATATATATATATATATATATATATATATATATATATATACACTGTCATTTTAAGAACTTTGTTAATAAATTGCTGTTATTCTTATTGGTTTAGGTTTATCCTATCTTTGAGAGAGGTGGGATATTTAAACAGTGTAGTTGCCATGTATTGTTGTATTCTGATGAAGTCCCCAAAGTACAAAAGTACTCAATACTTGTTTGTTCTTTTAATAAAGGTGGAATTTTTCATGTCTTCAGTCTGTGCATTTTTTTATTTTAGTATGGATCACCTATCTTCACTAATCTCAACAATACCCTCAAGTGATACTTGATGCATGCTATAATAAAATAGCAGGATTAACCACATATTCATGTCATAAAACCCACCATTACACAGCCTTGAAGGACCTGAATTGGCTAGAACTCTCAAATCAACTAACTTGCTCTCAACTCATAATCTTATCTACAAACCAGATAGTTGCATCTCTCCAAAAAGCATATTACAACCATATAGCGATAACAGAACACAAGGATTCAACAACAAATTTCTCCTAGCTGTAAGTAACTCAAATGACTCTGCTGGAAACTCACTGTATTCTCACTGTGTCTCAAAACTGTAAAACTCCATCCCACTAGAGTTAAAGGTTACAGAAAAAAATGCTTTAAAAGTCTGCTAAAACACTATATGCAAGGCACTTGGCTCTGCTCTTACTCTACCCCAGATAATTTTCCAATTCAGAATAAAATATAAGCTGCAATACCTCTGACAAAACATTAGATGCTATGTACTAAATTCCCATATGATGATTGTTTCATTTTCTCTTCTATCTACTATACTGATTATATTTCTTAACTACCTACTCCTACTTAATCCTTGTTCTCCCTCATCATATCACTACTTAATAATTTTCAACCCAAGTGTCAGTCTTTGGCTTCCCTTGTGCTTCTTTGCATTTCTCTCTGCTACATCTTAAACAATTGTACATATAATCTCTTATTTTTTTCTCCTCTTCCTATAGTCACAAATTGTATGATGCAAGGTTAGCATTAATCATCTGTTACACCTAAGTATGTATGCAAAAATGTTTATGTAACCAAGATGAAAATATTATATACAATGTGGAAAATGAAAATATACTGTATATTGTCTATATATGTGACTACTGTAGTATTTCTCCCTGGGTCTCTACTAAAAGGTATTATCCTAGTCTGACTTTGTCAGTCAACAAAGAAAAATACATTAATAAACAACAATTACACTCTCCTACCCCTTATTTGTACCTATAGCATACAGCTTTGTACAGAGCATGACAGATTAATAGTGGTCTAATAAGTAAAAGTAACACACCATACAGATGTTCCATGTCCCACAAAACATATTGTTGCTATTTCTCACTGCATCTGTCTGTCTCTCACCACTCACCCCTTCTGCTTCAGTAAATTGTCACTGTGCTTCGTTTGTTTTATTTAAATGCTGTGAAGTAGTAATTCCTTTGTGTTGTGATGAGCTAATGCTCACAGATATAAATCAAATTTTGACTAATTTCAAGAGTTCTAATCCAGCCATTAGCTAAGTGTTCCTGACTGTTTTTTATACACTTTCTTATGTGTACTTATTGGCTACATATTGTTATAAGCCACATTTATCCATTTTCTGTCATAAACTATTTTGTCTGTACCTCCATCTCACACTGTTGATGTATCTTTTCCCATCTATATCATTATTCTTCCACTTCTGCATTTGAGAAATGTCTGGTGAGGGGCAAAAAATGCAACCAAGGCTATACGGAAGCACATAGCTTATGGCAAAAGTGTGATTTTATTGCCTTTGGCCGCATTACTCTGTTATGCTTTATGTTTATGTGCTTAGCCATGTTTATTTAGTTTAATGTACTTTTCAACAAGCTAAAGAGTTGGATGTACTGATTAGGATGGTCAATAGAGTAATGTAGATGAATACACGCATTCATGCTTGCTGAAATCTGCTGTCAAATGTTAACTATCAGAAGTATGACTTCCTATGTGTTATGCCTAAATAATTCTCAGGTATACATTTTTTTCTTGGAATGCCCTAAAGGTTTGAAGACAGATGGGTGAAAAAATGTCTCAGAATATTTTGTCTGACTCCTGTGGCTGTAAATGTTGGTTACAGGTTTCCTTAACACATCATTATCTGCTGCTATATTAATGTGCCTTCTCTCTATTGTAAAGCCTGTCTTGTACTGATCTTTGCGTGAAGGTGTCACAGAGTAACAGCGAATACTAATTCCCATTTTAAGTTCTACACTTCAAGATCTGATTCATCATCATCTTTTGGCTTTTCCCATTAGGGGTCGCCACAGCGGATCATCTCTTTCCATTTCTTCCTATCCTCTGCATCTTGCTCTGTCACACCATCCGCCTGCATGTCCTCTCTCACCACATCCATAAACCTTATCTTAGGCCTTCCTCTTTTCCTCTTATCTGGCAGCTCCATCCTTAGCATCTTTTTCCCAATATACCCATCATCCTTCCTCAGCACATGTCCAAACCAACACAATCTCGTCTCTCTTGCTTTGTCTCCAAACTCTCCAACATGAGCTGACCCTCTAATATACTGATTACTAATCCTATCCATCCTAGTCACACCGAGTGCAAATCTTAACATCTTTAACTCTGCCACATCCAGCTCTGACTCCTATCTTTTTGTCAATGCCACTGTCTCCAACCCATATAACATAGCTTGTCTCACTACCCTCTTGTAGACCTTCCCTTTCACTCTTACTGGTACCCCTCTGTCACAAATCACTCCTGACACTCTTCTCCACCCATTCCACCCTGCCTGTACTCTCTTCTTCACCTCTCTTCCACATTCATCATTACTCTGAACCATTGATCCCAAGTACTTAAACTCGTCCACCTTTACCAACTCTACTCCCTGCATCCTCACCATTCCTCTACCCTCCCTCTCATTTACACACATATATTCTGTCTTAGCCCTGCTGACCTTCATTCCTCTGCTCTCTAGAGCATATCTCCACCTCTCCAGAGTCTCCTCAACCTGATTCCTACTCTCACTACAGATCACAATGTCATCTGCAAACATCATAGTCCACAGGGCCTCCTGTCTGATCTCATCTGTCAACCTGTCCATCACCACTACAAATAAGAAAGGACTCAGAGCTGATCCTTGATGTAATCCCACCTCCACCTTAAATGGATCTGTCACTCCCACTGCAGTCCTCACCACTGTCACACTACCCTCGTACATATCCTGTACCACTCTTACATACTTCTCTGCCACTCCCAACTTCCTCATACAATACCACAACTCTTCTCTAGGCACCCTGTAATATGCTTTCTCCAAGTCTACAAAGACACAATGCAACTCCTTCTGACCTTCTCTGTATTTCTCCAATAACACTCTCAGAGCAAACATTGCATCTGTAGTGCTCTTTCCTGGCATGAATCCATACTGCTGATCACTAATCATCACCTCCCTTCTTAACCTAGCTTCTACTACTCTTTCCCATGACTTCAAGCTGTGACTGATCAATTTTATCCTTCTGTAGTTACTGCAGCTCTGCACATCACCCTTATTCTTAAAGATAGGTACCAAAACACTTTTTCTCCACTCCTCAGGCATCCTCTGACTTTCCAAAATTTCATTAAACAATCTAGTTAAAAATTCCACTGCCATTTCTCCTAAGCACCTCCATGCTTCCACTGGAATGTCATCTAAGCCAACAGCCTTTCCATTCTTCATCCTCTTCATAGCTGTCCTTACTTCCTCCTTGCTAATCTGTTTTACTTCCTGATTCACTATCCCCACATCATCCAACATTCTCTCTCTCTCATTCTCTTCATTCATCAGCCTCTCAAAATACTCTTTCCATCTACTCAACACACTCTCCTCTCTTGTGAGTACCTTTCCCTCACTATCCTTTATCACCCTTACTTGCTGCACATCTTTCCCATCTCTGTCCCTCTGTCTAGCCAATTGGTACAGGTCCTTTTCTCCCTCTTTAGTGTCCAATCTCTCATACAACTCTCCATACGCCTTATCCTTAGCTTTCGCCACCTCTCTCTTTGCCATGCACCTCATCTCCTTATACTCATGTCTACTTTCTTCATCTCTTTGACAATCCCACTTCTTCTTTGCCAGCCTCTTCCTCTGTATACTCTCCTGTACTTCCTCATTCCACCACCAGGTCTCTTTGTCCTCCTTCCTCTGTCCAGATGTCACACCAAGCACCTTTCTAGCAGTCTCCCTTACTATTTCTGCTGTAGTTACCCAGCTATTCGGTAACTCTCCACTGCCTCCCATTGCCTGTCTTAACTCTTCCCTAAACTCCACTTCACAATCACCCTTTTTTAAGATCTGATTATGCATGTGATAATACTTTGCCATCAACAGGGCAATTCAGCTTGACTGTGTTACACTAAAAAATAAATAAAGAAAGAAAAAATATATCAAATAATTACTGTTTTAGATTGCACAACATTTGTATGCCTGTATTACTTTTTCAACAGGTTATCTTGATTTCAGAATGATGTTAACTTAATTAACTCAAACATTTAATGTATGTTCCGCTGTACAGTGCTTACACTTGTAACTGGATTGCAAGTTTGGTTTACATATTCTCACATAATATACCACTATTGTTCTGCAGTGCACTGTCCTTTGTATAACTGGCATGTTTGTCTTGGCAAATATGAGACAATACAACTGTGCAGTCATCCCAACATAAAATCACAGGAAATTTTATTGATAATTCACTGGTGTACAGCAGGGAATGTCTATGGCATCTCATAATGTGAAACATGTCAATATCCCTCACAGTTACACAATGTACATGAAGGACAGTATTTAAATTTTAGTACAGACATATGGAATTACATGTAGCAATCATAGTGATGTCACATTGTCCTGTGTATACATATGAATTTGTTGCACAACCTGTGATGCATAGTACAATCTGTTCCAAACAGTGGAATAATGTCCTATTTCACAGTGTTAATGTCAGCTATCTCCTGTGGTGCTTGCAACTAATAGATGCTTTCTAGATTGGGTAACTAGATAGGTAGGAGATTCAATGCCCAACATGGGAAACTTGTGTTTGTCTGTGAAACACACTGAGATCATCCTGACAAAGGTGCACTCTCTCCCCTTAAACGTCAGACTTCTCCTGTTGTGCTGGCCATTAATACAGTCTTTTCCACATTGTGTAACTAGATAAGGTGGGGGGGGGGTTGATGCTCAACATGTGTGTGTGTGTGTGTGTGTGTGTGTGTGTGTGCGATTGGATGTGTTTACCGTTAGGTGGGCATGTGCTCAAGCAACGTCAACTCTGGATAAAATTTTAAACTGCTAGATGACGCCACCATCCCCTAATCCCACCTTTGACAACCACAACTTCTTTGTAATGCAAGAATGTACCTAGTCATACTGTTTGCATTCTATTGACTACAATTTTCTGTTTTTTACTTAAAGAAACCATGGCTTTTTTAGGCCATACTAAATTTACAACTGTCTAAATTAATGCTTCCAACAGGAGTCTCATAGACTGGCAAAATATCTATTTCATGTTTTTAGATGCAAAGTGATGCAAACATTTGTTAAGTGAGGGTGGGGAATGTTTTCATTTTTCAAATGAGAGGTGGTTTGTGAGGCAGCAATAAAAGCACATGATTATAAAATATATTTTCTGCCTACACCTATGGTATAACACACTGATGAGCTCATTCTATATAAAGTGAACTGTCACACTTTAAATGTCAGACTTCTCCTGTGATGCTTGCATTTCTTACACTATTCTCTAGAGTGTATAAATAGATATGTAGGACGTTTGAATACAGCAGTGCTTAACTTCTACATGTGTGTGTGACCTCTAATGAATTAAGTTTTGCTTTACACACATTTACAGTGGCAACTTTTACAACCCCAGATGACTGCAAAAGTCCTTTTACCAGACACATCTCCTTGGCAATACACTGCTAATGTCATCCCTTCATAGATGCTATATGCCACACTTGCACTCAATATTCTCCTGTAGCTCTGGCTGCTGATAATGTGCTGTATAGATGGTGTAAGTGGATAGGTAGCTCGTTTGAGTCCATCACTGCTTAATTAGTGTAACTGTGATTATTGTAATACACCACTGGCCACCTCACAACCACCTTTATGTACACTTCTCTTTATCAGATGGACTTACAGTGGCATAGTGTTACACTAGAAAATCCTACCATCCCCAGGAAAATCACTTTTTGACCACACAATGCTACTATAACTGCAGTATCTTACAGTAGGAGTGAGAATTCTCCTGTTTTGTGTGACTTTGACACTGTGCTTTGTACATTGTTTAACTGCATATGTAGGATGTTTCAGGCCAGCTGTGAGTGTACATTTCACCCTCATACTGTGTATGTGGTCTTCAAAAAAAAAAAAAAAAAAAAAAAAAAAAAAAAAAATATATATATATATATATATATATATATATATATATATATATATATATATATTTCCA
Organism: Protopterus annectens; assembly: GCF_019279795.1. Taxonomy (NCBI): domain Eukaryota; kingdom Metazoa; phylum Chordata; order Ceratodontiformes; family Protopteridae; genus Protopterus; species Protopterus annectens. The sequence continues at coordinate 41,568,371 of NC_056726.1, read as the reverse complement.
GTTTGATGACTGGGGAGGTCCACTGGACCCCATTTTCAGTGGAGGCCCAGGGAGAAAAGCTCCACATTACATAGTTTAAATGTATATATGATGTCTAACTGTACAGTGGTATTGTGCACTTTGACCATGTTTTAGAGTAAACATCTAGCTGATAAACAGTGGTGATGTCATCCACTGAAATGTGCACTCTCTCAGTTGTATCTCAACATGTTGTATGGTGCTTGCAGTCATGTTGTATGGTGCTTGCAGTTCAGGTACTAATGCTTATCTTATGATCTTGGGCAGTTAGTTCAAATCCAGCCACTATTGCTCAGACTACTTTGTGTCAGTCTTATTGTGACACTGTTGGAAAGCAGATTTGCTGTGTACACATATAGATGTTGATTCCTCTTACAAAAAACTATGATAATTTCTCACATAGCAATGCTTTTATTCACAGTAATGATGACATGTGATTATATTTTCCTTATATAACATGTGGAGGAAGCACTATTCTCTGGCACAAGAAACTGAGATGGCATTCTGTATGTTAACTAGTACAGCAATTACAGTCATACATATCTCTTGCAGCACTAACATGATATAATGCCTTCACATACCAACATATCTCACAATTGTAGTGACACTTCTATTGTAGTGCATTCATCATGTACAATATCATGTATTTTGTGCTGTCAAATGCTCATGTGTTCAACATCCACATGCAGTGTTTATTAGCATTGTTGGGCCTTATACTGAAATGCATGAATAACAGTGGGACAGGCCTCTACCATCCCTTTTATCTCAAAGAAATTGTTTACAACGTTTATATCTGATGAAACAAGTTAGCATAGTTACAGTGTCAGAGTTGTGTTAAAACTTCCTCTGTGGCACTTGTGGTTCATCCACACGTCAGTCATTAGAGTCACATAGCTTGCTGTTCGATTCCTGAAAGGGCGGCATAGTTACAGTGTCAGAGTTGTGTTAAAACTTCCTCTGTGGCACTTGTGGTTCATCAACACGTGAGTCATTAGACTCACATAGCTTGCTGTTCGATTCCTGAAAAGGCGGCATTATATGAATGCACTGTTGTTAAGTAAACACGATTGTATCTAATTATTCTTATCAATTTTTATGTTGGACATTGATAGATCATCACAGATTGTGACTGCATGGCAGTGAAATGGCTATTTAGAGCATGTCATGCTGTGAGTGCTTCTGTGGCATGTACATTGAGTACTGGCTTGTAGACCATACTTATACAGATAGACTGTGATTCAATTCTGGATAGTAACATGTAGCTCCTTTCCAGCATTCTGATTAAAATTGATTGTTCGTATTATAATCATAATTCCTTTCTCAATGCACACATTCAATTCGGTTATTTGTGACAGCCTCCATTATTATCTGATGTGGCACATGCAGTCCATACAGAGGTCTGGAGAGACAGCCTATTATAATGGGTAGGAGTTTAACTCAGGTAACATCTGTCTGTCAGACAAATGTGTCAGACAGAAGTGGCTTACATACAGACAATAGTTATGGCACACTCAGAGGGCTACCTTTTTCTGGTCATGTCCTGCAAGATAGGGCATCCATACCTCTTATGATAGGAAAGTTCTCTAAGCTCTTGAAGGGTGTTCTTGACCTGACCGATATACACATTTCTGATGCATCCATGATTGTTATGTATAGCTCTGATATCTGTCCTGGCATGGGTTCAGAAATGACATAATGTGAATGTTTATTATGTCATTCATTGTTCACAAACATGGCCTATTCCCAAGATAGTTATGCTCAGCATTGCATATCTTCATCCGGACATTTCTTTATTACGATAATTGTTTTCATCACGCTATACAGCTAAATGGCAGATGTGGGCTTACATAAATATTTCTTACTGTATGGTATGCCAGACCATCAAAAACTGTGATTTGTTTTCTGTTACAACACTTTCTTGCATGTTGCTGCTGTTGAATTGCTGTTATATTACTGTTCCCTATAATTCCATTTAAGCATGCCCAATATAACAATGTCTGAGATACTCGCAAGTCAGCAATGGAAAAATTGAAATTATGAGATGTCATTCGATAGGCGTTACTTGAAATCATGACATGTCATTTGATATGTGTTGTCATCTGTCATTTATGTATGTTGTGTGTTATTAGATTAGCATTTAGCATTTGTATGACTATACAACACTTGCTTGTTTATTACATTGTTCCTAGTTGATAAACCCCTTTCCTATAGGTGCCACTGACATTTCTTTGCAAAAAAATGCCCATTTCTGATGTATCTGACATTATAGCTGTAAAACCCATTTGTTCTTGTGTATACATGCTGAGGTGGAGAATACAACAGTGGTGTTGGTTTGCATGCATAAATTCCATGTATAGACATCTTATATGCAATAATTGCAGTCTATGTATTCATCCCATAATGTATCTTCTGTCCTGTCTTATTGTTATCTCAGCTCAGTATTTTATTAACATGTATATCACATTTTCACTCCCCTATGTTTCACTGCAGCTTTATATCCCTATCACATCCTTTATTAGCATGTCCGTTTTTATTTACGTGCATAACTCTGATATTGTCATTGACATTAATTATCATTACATCAGCATTGCAGGGTTTATGTCAGAAATTTTTTTTTGACACTTCAGCACATTTGCCTGTGGTACATGAGTACACTTTATCCATTCCCTTTTCCATACAACTTAATTAAGCAGTACAAACCTTTATTATTTGTGTAAAATTCACCCATTTCATGTACTAGCCATAATATTAGTGGCCTTATAGCGAGTGATTGTATGTGAGCTTTGTCTTTATGCAGGCTGTTTTGTTCACATCCAGTGCACCTTTCCATGACTAAAAACACTATTGATGGCCACAAAAGGTAGTTGCAAATGTAAAGATGCAATGAGCAGCATGCATATTCGATAAGTACTGCTGCTCATTGTGTTAACATGCTTACATTGTGTAGGGTTAGCTAGCAACCTCCACGATTGTTAATGTATCCTTAGGACAATTTTTATTTAATTTGTTTTTCATTTTCTTTTTGTCCTGGCCTTTCAGTTTTTGCATAGGCATTGTATTCATGCTATCTCCCAGATGTTTTTTCTGTTTTTACTAACAGATAACTGATAAGGCAGCTGCAGGAAACAGACATACTTACTATTCTGGCCTGTTATTATTGTTTACTTGCTCACAAAAATAGCACTGAGGTACTACCATATCTAACTGTATAAATAACAGTGTTCCTGAGTATCTGAAAATGTGACATAATTTGACTTTAGACAGACACACACACACACACACACACACACACACACACACACACACACACACACACACACACACAAAATTCAAAATCTGACTTTGCCAAGGTGAGAACATGCTCATCTACAGAAAAAATGATTACATTTGATTGATGGAAAGTAAAGTATATATTATTTTCCCAAGGTCAATGTGATGTTAGTTGAGTATATATGTACTGGGGAAGTGATGGATGCATCTTCCCATATGGGGGAGTGCAATGGTGCTTACTCCCAATGAAAACACTTGCAGCTAGAAATTGTCCTACTTTTCTATAATGTCTGAATTCAATCAGCAAATTTTGACCATTTTTGTAGCTGTTCTAAAACTGTCCCTTTTCCAAAACTTGAGGTTATGATTCTTGACATATTTTGGTCCTCCATACATCTTTCTTTCTGTGCAATGAAGTTTAGCGAATTTCTTCTCTGGGCCGAATTTTCCATCTGTGAGTGGTTTGAATATATTTTCTATCAATATTGTATTGCACCACTTCCTACAAAAAAAAAAAAAAAGGGACACAAATTTTATGGTTTGGACAGGTTTACAAATAGGTGGCCAGCAGTTAAGAATGCCACATTTACCTGAACTGTGATGTGCTGTTCACCATTATCCAGAGTTATCAGAGTTTATAATTCAGGCTAAAAGACAAAAATCTGTAATTTTGCTTTTATTTTGTTTGTTTTGTTAAAGGTCTAATGACTGGCTGATAGTGAACTATGATATAAAAATCAACTGTCCAAATGAAGGGTGTGTGTAAAAGCCACACTAGAGGTTTAAGCAATTGCAAGACTGAGAAGACGAAGAAGAAAAGAAGGAAGATTAATAGGCAGTAACCATTAGCTGTACAGCTATTAAACAACATTCTTATCCTGAAATGCTTACTGTTTATTATGCATATGTGTGAGTGTTTGTGGCGGGGGGGGGGGTGATATGCATATGTATGTATGTATGTGGGGGTGGGATGGGTGGAAGGCTGTGAGTATGGGTGTTTCTTGCATGTGAATATATGTGCCCGCATGCATGTCTGTGTGTGTCTTTGGGCATGTTTGTATGTGTGTGTGTGTGTGTGGGGGGGGGGGTCACATTTTTAGGAATCTAAATCAACTACTAGGAAGAAGAAAAAAATAAAAGAAAAGAATAGTAAGAAAAGAACGATAGTTAATTCATACATAACAACTCAATGGTCATACTACTGTGAAAAATGGAAAACATGCTGAAAGTACACAGCCAACTTGTAGAATCCATCACGCTGTGGTAAAGAAAACTACAATATTACTTGCCCCCCAAAAAAACAATTTGGGAACACATCATAGCATAACTTTATCGTGAGTGAAATCAGTCATTGTAAAGCAAATAAAAAACATATAACTTCTGAACCAGCATAGTAACCTGTTACTCCAAATGGCCCCATTGACTGAGTAATGTGACAAATGGCTCAAAAGGTCTGGCCTGTCCTCTTCCAGCTGAGTGGCATACTTATCATACTCCCTCTGCAAAATAGCAGGTGGCCATGTGTAGATTTGTAGTCATCTTGCTCCCATATTCTGAATGTTCAGGTGACCCAGGAAAGGAACGGAGAGAATGAGAAAGGGGAAGGCCATGCAGTGAGCACCCACATGTGCATTCAATGGGAGGAGGGGTACGTTTATGCTGCTAAAATGAAAATGGCGTTATGTGCCTGGTGAACAGCACTTAAGTACTGTTATAATGCTTTGAGCCAGGGACTGACAACTACAGCTGTGAGGAAACAGGGACAAAATGGTATGCGTCACAGACCTTATTTGTCCCCCACCCCAATTTCCACCCTACAAAATACAAGAACATATCATAGAATTTGTGACAAGTTTATTCATAAATAACAAAGATTTATCATGAACTAAATCAAAATGATAAAATCATAAAAACACATAATTCTTAAACCAGATTATTCCAAACACACCTTCTGACCAGATAACATGATATTTGATCTAACTGGTCTGGCCTGTGCTCTTCCAGCCAAGTGGCATGTTCATCATTCCACCTCAGCAAACTGGCTTGTGGCCACATGCAGCCTTGTTGATAGCTCACTCCCATACTCTTAAGCTTTGGGTAACCCAGGAAAGTAATTCCTTGGGTTGGGAGGGTGGCCTAATGAACAAAAAGTGCTGCCAAGTAAACAAACCACAAATAACCAAGGTAGAGAGGCGAAATCAATGGAGAATCCAAACAAAAAATAGCGTAATTAGAATTTATTTATCCGCTTTCGTCCGTGGACTTCATCAGGGTGGCCTAATGGTTAAGGTGTTTGCCTTACAAACACAAGGTGCAGGGTTTGAGTCTCACAAGGGATAATTGGCTAGGTTTACAATGGCTCGCAAGAGTGGTTAGCCTAGTACTAACCTATGACCCTATATGGGGGGAGATGAAAAGAGAGGAAGCCCTGTAGCAACTGCCTACCAGGCTGCAATACAAGCGGACTGTCCCCATCCACCATTTTTCTGGCCTTTGATGAGAAAATAACTAATAAGAAAACAAGTCTGAGAAAACAAAGAATTTGATCAATTATTACAAACATTATCTATCTAATGCACCAACACACACACACACACACACACACACACACACACACACACACACACACACACACACACACACACACACACACACACACACACACACACATAAATATATACATATGCATCTTTTAATAATAGTAATTACACTAAAGTGTATCTAAGGGCTGATTTGTATATCTGACTTGGCAAATAAAATGCCATGTTGAGGTTAAATACATGGAAAACCCGTGTCAGAGAGGTGGATATCATCTTCTCAGAACCAAATGGGATCTTTATCTGCAAATCCCTCAATGGTCTGTGACTGTAAAACCAAACTGGGGAATAGCACGAGACACTCCATGATTCAAAAATTTTCTGGCTGTCTCTAATGTTGTAGACTTAATGGTCCTACCTCAAATTAGTATGGGCACAGAAGAAGATCAGACAACCAGCAGGCCATGGTTTAGTAACTAAACCTCTCAAAATACAAGAACTTCATTCACAATTAGGGATTTTACTAATGTCATTACCATTTAGGTGCCCTATAAGAACATGTGTCTAACCTACTTCAGTGATAACTGGTATAGAGTTGACACCTGATCCTGCACATACCACCAGAAAACATTTCCAAATTATTTCACAAGTACAAAGATCCAGACCCAGGTTTAATCCTCCTCTGTGGAAATTTGCTCTGCTGGTTGTCTGGCAAACAAAAGAATGTCCCAAGATCAAAACTCATAGACTACCTGGAAATAAAAGAAGAAACAACGAAAGCATGAAACAACACATGCCTATAAATAAATTACTAACTACCTAATGTAAGTCAAATATGCTTGGGATGATCATCTATCTGTCCTCTTAATCAGTTCTACTAACTAACTTTCCGAAACCAAATCCTAGCCATAACCCATCCTAACTGAATGAGAAGAGCAACCATTGCATGTCAAGCCTTGACAGCCTAGGGTCTTATTTTAACAGATATCAGAATCCCTGGAGAGTAACCACATACTATTTGGGAAAAGAAATACTAAAATGTCCATCTTATATGGGCAGGATAACATTTGGATAGTAGTGGGACAGAGAAATGGTGCTGCTGATTTATCAGAAAATCACGTGATGAACCAAGATTGATCAAGCAGCCAGCTCAATAATACGCAAAGATTCAGCAAACAGCCAAATTAAGAGAGTAGCCCAAAGAATATAAGCATAGTAATCAGATAAGGTTGCACGGACACCTGTAAAGATAGATTTTAACAAGGACTTACTAATAGGCCATCACACATCAGAAAATGTACTCTTAATCCTATCCCAAAGTTTTAACAATCTGGCCAACAATGCTTAGTTCAAGCTTGAAAACTGAAGGCAATGGCAAACAAATACACTCTAATAATGGTACTGGAGACTTCATCTTTAAATGAACAAGATGTTAAATAGTGCATTATCAAGTGGGCTGGACACTACCTCTCTTACTTTGGAAGGTTCATACAAAAACATCTGAAATATCTAATGACAGCTAAATATGCTGTCTTGGTGTTAGGGGCCTAAAGATTCCACCACAAGAGCTGTGCTATTCTTCTCCAATTATCCCCAATTCATCCAGAATCTGAATAGGCAAGACTGCCACTTTTTGGCCAATTTCCAAAAACCTGGAAACCTGCAAGTGAGAAAGATTATCAGTAAGCACATTATGAATCTCTTGGATGTGTTCAGCAAGGAAAAGAGGACTTCTTGATTAAAACTTGAAACACAGTTGTTGAATGAAAAAAAATACCCTTTCTTGTCACGTAAATCATTCTGTCGAGCAACCACTGCAACCCAAATGGGCATTAATTCCAGAAAAGTGATGTCCTTGTTCATATCATTGGATCAAGCTGGGTGCCAGGGTGCAGAGAACTAATGTCTGCTAATGCATACTCACATCCCATATCAGTCAACTGCAACTGTGAACCATCATTGCATAACACTTGTCACCCAATATTTTTGCCAAAAGGATCTACTACTGAAGACTGCTAAAAAGATGAACCCTAAATGAAGGTCTGATCTTAACCTTCTAATAACCCTGATCCTAAGGTACATCTGATGTCCACCATGAAGAAAATTGGCAAACAATCCACTAAAGCCTTGCAATCAAAGTTTAAAAGGCTGGATAATTGCATAACCTGTCTGATTTTAGCTTTTAAACTGACAAATGCGAGCTGACATAAGAGTTCAGACATCTCAACTTATCCTGTGGTAATCTAAAGGAGGAAGAAACCATATATATTTCAAATCCTAAAAAGGTAATGGACTTCAAAGGGTCTCTTTTTTGCCCAGAGCTAAGGGCACCCCAATCTGATAACAAATCTCTGGAAACTGTCAAAAAGTCATCAAGATAGTGAACTGCCAATTGACTGAGTTCCTCTGTTGCCAAAACCACTGCAGTGCTGTATTAAATTTCTTGAAGGTGGTACATATCACCACACAGTCCATGGGAATGGGCATGTCAGAGTAATACCTGTCCACAAAGTACATGCCCAGTAGGAACCAATCCTGAGGATAAACTGGGATAACCATGAAAACCAACTTCACAACCATGTTAGCCAACCACAGATCATAAATCTGCTGCATTAACTGTAATGCATTAGCTAAACAAGAATACTGAACTTTAATATCCTGTTTAAGTATACCATCATTCACTAGTGAACCATGTAGGAACAAAAGAAGGTGAATTAATCCAAACTTATTCCCTCCCTTTTTTGGTACCAACTCTAGTAGAAAGAATCTAAAAACTTTGAATGGGGATTATGAAAAGAGCCTACAATTTCCCCTTTAAAACTTTTCATACACAATAAAGTCTTTATTATTGTTTCTCTCCCTTTCATTGAATTATCACTTAAGACATTGGCAAACATAGAATTAAATGAAGGAAAACAAACCACATTAATGTTAACATGTTCACAGTTACAAGTATTATACATCACATACATGCTTTTATACAAATATCATCAATCCAGCTTTACATAAATTGTTCAATTCCTGTCATCTGTTAAACCTCACTCCTCCTTCAAAACATTATTCTGCATGTACTATTTCCACAATTTCCATTTTTTGTGTAGTTTGTTCCTTCCCTTTTCTAAAGATCACACTTCTTGTTCTTTTTTCTCTGTTACAATATTCACTACTTCAAATTCAGTAGGGTTAGACTTTGATTTCCATGTTCTAGTAATTGCTTTTTTTTGTCAGCCACCAGAATTAAGCTTAACAATTCAGATCCTGCATCCTAGCTCAAAAAAATATTTTCTTTAGTTACACCTATTTTTTCATCCAATATTTCTAACAGAGTACTCTGCAAGGATTTTTTTAAAGTCTGCCAACCTATTACACTGCTGAAACATAAGTTACCAGTTACCTCTTTCTTCCCCATCACATCTCCAACATTTGCCATCTAACTGAGGAAAAATGCCTTGAGTCTACATGGTGTATACAAATATTTATACAAACACTTCCAAGCAAAAATCCTAAATCTTTTAGATTTTTTTTTTGAATAGTTGGGAACCATACATATGTTCTGCCATTGTTTCCTTGTGAATTGCTTATCCAATTTCTCTTCCCAATCTTTTCTAATTTCCTCTGATTGACTTCTATAGTTGTGGTGCAATATTTTATAAATCCCTTTTTTAACAGCAGATTCTGTTCTAGATTAATCTAAAAATTTTACCAGAACAGGTTTTTCACTTAAGATTCCCATATCACTTTATTGCTTCTTTTCTTCGGACTGACTTTAAATTCTTACATTTTGTAACATTGATGGAGGCCCTAGATTTGATGAAAAAAAAATGAGGAGAAACCTTGTAATAATTCTGACAGGATGATCAGAGTATCTTTTTAAAAGATCGGCTAAAACATCTGCTTTAATGAGTGAATGAGTCACAAAGGTGTAGTCCACAAAAGAAGCTACTTTCCTTTAAACCTCAAAAGGCGCACATAACTATTTCTGGTAAATTATCTGACTTGCCCTAATGACTATCCTCTATAATGGGCTTACTTTATGATCAAAAAGTAATTAAGTAAAGGTGGAGTTTGGGAATGTTACTTTTCAATGACATCAGTCATGAAATGTATAAAACCAACCACTAAATTGTTCCAAAATTTTGTCCTGAAATTACTAGGCTGTCACTTGCATAAAGCTGCCAGGGCAGGTACCAAATGCTTTGTTCCCAATCTATCAGAATTAATGATGTGGTGTATACAATATAGATCAACTAAACTGAAAAACTCAGCATAGTCTCTATCCTTTAACTGAATGAGGAATGTGGGCAATGATTGGTGAACCTCATTAGAGAACACAGAGAGAAGGATCTGATAAACCTTGGTCATTCCACTATACCCCTTTTGCACCCTGGCTGATTTTATTAGTACATTTTACAGTTAAAGGTACCTGAGGAAATAAAAGACTACTAGGATCAGGACCACCTTCATTTTCATTACCTGATTCCAGATGTACCTCTATAAAAGAGGATATGCTCCTGCACAAAACCTGTTCAATCAACCTGGATCTATCTTCCTGCTGTTTCTGCTCCTCCCCTGGACCTTTATGAATCACCAAGGCCTCATTATCTGTGGGGACTGGAATAGGTATGTCTCCTTCAAACAGAGCCATAAAATCCTTCTTTGTATTGCTCCTCACTCTTTTCAGTGCATACCCACCCCAACATGGGTTGGTATATCAGATATCTGTGGGCTGCCCCTCTTTAAAGCACTTTGTGTAGAGTCCATGGTTTGCTCCATACTGCCTCTTCAGCTACATGTTGCCATCCATGTCATATTTCTTATATCAGTGACATGCCCCTATGGAAGAAGAAGAACAGTTATAATAATGGAATGAGAGAAGGAAAAAAACTTACCCAAGAAGGAATCAAACCAAACACCCTGCTTACCAAAGATCAACACTTGCTTTACTAATCCAGGAACTATACAAAGGGGGCTAACAACCAACTTATAAGAAAAAAACATTGCCCCCAAGTGACAGCTCATTAACTATTACCAAACAACGGCTTGGTTTATGTTGTTCAAATGGTGATTTTTGCCTACTTACTTTTTTTAAGAATCTCTTTATTGACATTTCTTAAATAACATTTCCATTGAGTTCAATACCAAGAACAAACATATCAGACCAGAAAACAAAAATAGTTATATAACAGTGTTAAGTACAATGAAATGTAATAGAGTGATAGGATGGTGTTATCACATATGATTAGCAAAAAAGTTGAGAAAATATTAAATCATTTAATAAACTATATACATATATACATATGTACTGCTTGCTAGTAAAACACGACCAATATGATGACATCGTAGGTGTACTTGGTATGTAATTATTTCTATTGGGGAAGAATAAAATTAGGCTGGATTATAACAAGTATCCTAAAACTGTATTGATTATAAGTAAATTATGTAGGAGGAGAGGTGTTTGGGATGGAGTGTACAGAAAAAATACAGTTTCATTCCTTAATAATTGGACATTGGTAGGAGTCAGTGGGTATTATCGCAATATATGATCCATTAGCGAGTTGTAAAATTCAGCAAAATGTTATATTTCGTTTTTGGGTATGCATTAAAAATCCATGTGCTGTTATGTATCTAATAGCTATTTGCCTGAATTAATTCCAAGACATCTGAGTTCTGTCTTTCTAGCTTAGTGTAATATAATACTTTATAAGTGTGAATAGTGTAATTAGTATTCTTTCTTGTTGCTTCTTTAGCTTCACAGGGGGAAGATGTAATAGGGCAAATTTCCAGGATAATGTAGATTTCTCATATCCCGTTTTGCTTACTCTGACTTTGAGTGAACACCATAATTTGTATGAGCATTTACAGTTCCAGAATATATGAAGTAGGTCAGCATTCTGGCTATCACAATGTGGACATAAGGGGGATGAAATAGGTTTAAATTTGTTTATTTGTGTTGGGGTAATGTACGCATTATTTAGTATCATGAACTGAGTGTAGCTCAGTTTTCTAAAGGGAATATATTTAATTGTCATTTGAATAGATTGCATCATTTGGTCATTGGAAATTAGTGGATCTATGCCACGGCAGTATTTTAAGAAAAGTAGCTCTTCTTGGTACCTTATTGACATTATTAGTTTGTACAAGCAGGATATCAATTTCTTTCTCAGTGTTAGTAGAGACCAGAGTGTTTTGACTAAACTTCTCTGTGTAATTGCAGGATTATTTAGTATACTGGCACACGTATCTCTGATTTATCTTAGTTTTGTCTACTTACTAATAAAAGTGTAATGATTCATCCCAATACTATAACAAAATTCTCTAAGCATAGTTATGATTTATAAATTGATTATCTGCCTGTCTGTTAACCTTATCTCATGGTTAGAATCACCAAATCACAGATAAAAAAACAGCATAAGCTAAGGAACAGAGTTTATATATATGTGTGTGTTAAATTGAGAAGTTGACAGAATGAGAAAGGTTGAGACAAGCCGCAATACCCAAAGTAACACTGACTTATAAATCACTTCCTGTCAATACATAAGTTATAAACAACACCCTTCTTTTATTTATTATGTTGTAAATAACTCAGCAATGTGAATGTGGAGGAGGTAATGTTGAAGGCTGACTTAGGATGAATAGCCCAAACTACATATGTTAGAACAAATGTTTTTTAACCCTTTATACACTATTCAGATAAAATTTATGTGCATAATTATGTAAACTCTTACCCCAGAGTAGGAGATATATATACCTACACCTAATGGAAATCGAGTATATTTCAGTGAGCAAAACTTTAGTCTTAAAATGACTGCATATGCCAATGTCCAAAATACAATATTTCAAACACTTTTTAGAGTTCTTGTGACACTTTCACTAAATTATAGTTTGACATTTGCATGTACAATGCATCTATAAAAAGTGTCCTACCAGTAGGGATTTTGATGTAGTTGTGGTGGGATAGACTTTGATTGCAGCACATTGCTCTCTTCAGCATGGAGAGTTTTGGCCATGACATAATTTTCAAAGATAAATATTTGCCATGTCTGATGATATATAAATATATAAATATATATATATATATATATATATATATATATATATATATATATATATATATATAGGTGTTGGACTCTGTATTTAATGTACAGTGTCCCAACACACGGTAGGCCAATGCCAAATGGTCAGCAAACACAGACAGGGGGATTGACAGGTATGTGAGATTAACAATCTCTGAGTAGGGGAATATAACCTTTCCCAGAGATTGTGTGATCTTGGAGTTAGATAATTAGCAGGGCCCCTGAAATGAGAGGGTGCAGGGGGACTTGCTCCTTGTAAAATCACTTGCCAATGGTTTACTCCATTCCAGGGTAATCCCTAGAGCAAGCACAAAACATGTAATTCTCAGTGCATTCAATGTTCAAATGTAGCTCTGTAGGGTGTCGGGACACTGTATGTTCGATAGTGTCTACTGCTGATATCATGGAAATTCAGTAAAGTTACATCCTGATCATGTGCTGCATTTTCAACCCTGTATATCAATCATATATGCACCCTAATAGAATCTAAACATATTACAACATACCAGACTGTTAATGTGAAATAACTCTGGTTGACAATGGATAAAGGTAGCATCTCAATACCCAATTGGGCTTCTTGAATAAAATGCCAAGGAATAGTCCTTGGGCATGTATATGAAAAATGTACCTGTGATTTCCATTTGTACTTTAGGATTTTCAGTGCACATCAGTGCAATTATTTTATCCCACTATATTGCCCTGTCGAACCAATAAAATTTGGTCATAGCATGATTCCAATGGCAAAAATCAACTTAACTTTTGGGACAAAATATGTATGAGTTTGACTTCTGGTATCATGACAACTTAATAAAAAGGTATTCTGGCTCTGTTATGTATTATCAGTTCTAAGCATAAGCCATATACATACCAAGCATGGAAAATTAGTAAAATGCAACATGGCACATTATGATAGTGAAATACCTATGAATATCTACATTTGGTACCTAAATTAAAACATAGGATGGTTACATAGACAAACCATTCATTAAAAACTGCAAGAAATAGAGGCAAGCTAGAGTCTTCACTGTGCAATACCTTAAACTTGTTGTAGTGGAGGCAGATGGAATATAAGCAAATGATCCTTTAAGGACATACCAGTGTTTCATCTACATAGCTTCTGAATGACAATGACTTTTTTCTTTTTAATTCTTTATGGATACATTCAGGCCAATAAAGCCAAACCCCAATAGCCGTAGACATGCCTTGTTTTGGCCTTTTTCTGATCTCATCAATACAATAAAAGGTGATTGTTTTGATGAACCTCCAATACAGGAAGCTTAAGGTATTACATAATGAAGATTCTAGATTTTTTGGGTCTCTCTTTTAATTTTTCACACTAGGTATCTAAGTATGAAAGGCCATATATCAGTCTTCTTTTCATAATTACCCATAAGACTTTCAGAAAATTACAGTTGGATACTCAAGGACAAAAACGTACCTATCATGTCATTCTATAAATAGGAATTGTATTGCAGATTACTATTGACTTTGATTTCATGACACTGTCCCCTTCAACACAGGGAATTTTAGGCATGTCATGTTAAGAGTCAAGAAGTGTGCTTTGCCTGGGAAAATACATATCTTTTTTACTTTTGATATAGTGGAAATAGAATAAAGCTAGTTTCTGGTCCTGTGTTGCATTTCATATTCCAGCAGGAGTCATATATTCACCCTTAACAGAAACTAAATATCAAGGAACATGTTAGACTCTGCCACCGCATTATACATGAAGCCATACATTTGGTACCTACATATAAAAAGGCAACGCATCATCCAGAATCTCAGTAGAATACTCATGTACATAATGCACTTAAGGCTACTATTCTACCTTCAGGGGTATCATTGCTGATCAGTGCTGAATTTGACTGAAACATACTGTCTCACTCAGAGTGTAGGGCTTTGTGCTTGCAAAGTCTGTGACATTAAAGTTGCATTTTATCTGTAGAAATTTATATGGATGTTATCTCTTACTTAAAGACAACACAATACAAACATTTTGAGCATGTGATGCAGAAGAAATACACTTCCTTCAAATGTAATGACAACATGACAGAGATATAATCTGGACATGTGCTGCACTGCACATCCTGAAACAGTGTCACATACTCAGCCTAATGGGAATTGCATACAATATTGCATTACAGTGGCACTGTGAAATGAATATACAAAAAGACGGTATCTCAATGTCCTCTACATATTTCTTCACAAAACGTTCAGGTACTTATCTTTGGACATACAGATACACCTTTAATTACTTTCTTTCCTTAGAGATTCCAATTCATTTCAGTGCTGAGTTTTATCTATAAGTACGGGGAATTTTGATCTTGGTATGTTTTTATGAAAAAATAAGGTGCCCTTAAAGGAAAATATAATGCTGTTCACTAATTTTGTAATGACAGCACAACACAGATTCTAGATGTGCTGCATTCCCAACCCTTATTAGAAGTAATGTATTCATGCATGTCTAATGGAAGTTGACATAACAAAACCTACCCAAGAAAATCTAAAGTTGTTGCTGCTCAATGTCAGGAGTCTAAACAAGAACCTTCTCTCCTTGCAAGCTCTTCTTACCTTGGAGAATTTAGATTTACATTCAGATACCAACGCATTGTTTAAAGCCATGGAGAGTACCCAGGCAGTGCCGGACCATAGCGCCTTCCACACATTTAGACCAACTACTGCATAGAAAGATGGAAGTGTCTTAATAGACATAAAAAACAAATACACCTTAAGGCTGGTCTAAGAGTATGATGTGCTTGAGCTTCTCCATATCCAAATTACCACAGACAAAGTCCCATACCATATACTTGCAAGCTACAGGTCACCTATTATGACTCAGAAGACCCATAACAGATATGTACTTTAGACACTGGAAGGACTGATGCAGACTAATAAATGGTGCCAGAGCCACAGTCTAAAGCTCAGTGTCAAGAAATGTATAATAGTGTCCTTTGAGAATACAACTCTACCTGCAAACTTCCACATTGATAATACATACCACAGAGTAGACCCAGTGGTTAGGGATTTGGGACTGCATGTAGACAGTAGCCTGGCCTTTGTTCATCATGTGTCTACATTAGTCAAGAAATAATTTATGTCACACAGTTTATAAGTAAGGATATGCATTTAGGTCCAAGGATGTCATTGTTCCACTGTACTCAGCCTTCATCAGACCATTGATTGAGTACAATGTTCCCTTTGGAATGGACCTAACTGGCATATGCAACTGGAACAGGCAAAGAGGTTCCTCACAAAAAAGAATATAGTGCATAAACAACATATTCTATGTGGAATGTCTCAAAGCCCTATATTCCTGTGCTCAGTCTGCTACAGACTGCTAAGAGGTGATCTATGCTTGGCCTACAAAGCATCTCCTGATCCCACTCTGATGGAACTACTGCCCACCACAAAATAAATAGCATCAGAATTACCCAATCTAGGCATCTAAACCTCATCTGAAACATAACTAGGACATGTTAGAGTAGCAGGTATGGGTCTCAGAGACTATCTCTTTACAGGAACAGGCTTCTCATCTGTGTGAAGCAGAGTACTTCCTTAACCCAATTCATGGGCAACTTGAACCAGTGGATGGGGAATCAGAAATTTACCTGTGGTCTGACATTTATGTTTCTAGTAGACAAAGGCAGCCTGTAAATGTTTGGCCACCCATGCCGAAACCTACATATAACCCTTAAAAAAACAGGATAATACATTTGGGATGCATATCTAGGCTTAAAAAGGCCCCCTGGAGTCATTTGCTTAGTAATTATCTATGAACCTATAAGTATAATGCAAGCAAAATCCCATACTGTAATAGCAAAAATCCTCTGAATCCCTACATCCTATAACTATACATGAAAGGCAGTCATTGTGCATGCTCACTGCTGGTTGTAATTGCTGGGATCATTTTCCCATCACTGCTCGTAGGATTAACCCCCTCTTCTAACACACACACACACACGCACACACACACACACACACACACACACACACACACACACACACACACACACACACACACACACACACACACACACACACACACACCACATAGACACATACACATTACATGACCTAATAGAAATATTATAATAATAGTCACTGGTTGTATGTAAATATTGCAGTTTTTATGCATGACTGTTATGACTGAGTCATCAGGGTAAAGTCCAAATAACAAAAACGACAGATATGGGTAAAGACCACAACATGCACAAGTGACCAGTGCTTACTAGTATTACATAACTCAATTTTTTCTGTTAGATTTAAATTATTTAATGTAGCTTGTTGTAGCAAATTGCCAGGGTGCTGCTGTTTTCTGACAGTGTTGTGTAAGTGTTATTGTGCTACAAGTAATATTTTGTTTGTAGTTTTGGAAAGTGACTAGAATTTAATTGAACTTCAGTAAAGTAATTCAGTTCATTATACATTTTGTGATAGATATTGGATACCCTTAATGTGTGACTTAGCAGTTTTAAAGGAATATTAAATGGTGCAGTACCAGATAATAACATGGAAAATATGAGAATGCTAGGAAAGCTTTGCTCCAATTTTAAAACCACTGGAATCATTCTATGAGCTTGAAACTCGGAAGGAGTTTTCACTTGAGTAGCTATTTATGTTGGGTTATTCTTCAGAGTATAAATTACATTTTAGCAAAAATGTCATCTTAGTGAGACTGACATAAACAAGAAAAAAATCCAGGTTGCATGTTCCATACTGATTTGGAATTATTTTTAATTTTTGTTTGCAGTGTATTCACAAGGTAATGTGTTGCTGTACCCTTTCTATTTCCATTTTATACTAAGCTATTTTTTTCATTTCTTATAATGTGGTTTATTTATTAAAAGAAGGCAAGTCCTAGGATGCTGACATTACAGGGGTTGGGGTTGGGTGTGGGGGGATTGGTTTCAAGCAGATAACCCCCTTGTTTCAATATCAAGGCTTCGCTTGCATCTGCTCATTTATAAAAAGCAATTATAAAAGCAACCCAGAAGTGATTTTTTTTTTGGCTTTGCTAAGGGCTAAATTAATATACTGATATTTAAACTGAAACAGCTGCAATTATTTTAACTGGGGAAATAATATAATTGTTGTGTTTATAGTGATATTCCTGAAACTCTATATCTGTACCACATGGAGCACAAAGGTCCCTTTCAAATGAGAACTGTTTAAATGCTAGAATGAAAAACAAAATTAAGATAATATTGCATAGTTATGCAGGGAAGCAATCATTTCCTATATATGATACCCTTTGTATTCAGTTTTCTGCAATAAGTCTGTGCATTTTAATTACTTTTCCTATCTGGAGCAGACTGTGGTCTGAAAAGTGAGGCAAAACTTTTACTGTGGACTTTTCTGTTCTATCCATTCTTTTTCTATAAAGTGCATTATATTGTGACAAAGTAGTTAACATGTAGTATAATAACTGGTACTGCAGGCTGAAATGTTGTTACAGCACAACATGTGCAAATGTTCAACAAAAGTAACTTCGCCCTTGGCATGCAACTGATTACATTGTAGTAGATATTGCTAGTTGTTATTTCACTGAGCTTTATTCTGTAGCAAAAGTATTTATCAGCTACATTACAGAAATGTAAATGTCATAAAAACTAGACTATTATTTTCTGTTACTGATTTTGCTTACACTGCTTACTTTTCTCCTTATACCATGGACATAATAACAATGTGCTACAGCAAACTGCATTCATATAGCAGCATAACAGTCAACAAAGCACTTACTTAGCATTACAGAATTAACCATTAGCATGTCAGGAGTGGTAGTAATGTTTAAGTATTCATATTACATGTCAAGCCTGTTCTACTGCTGGAAAAAGGAAATAGGAAAATGGTTACACGATTATCATTAACTGTATAGTGATATGAGCTGTAAATGTGCTATTCTGGTTAATTGTACAGAGGATGACTATCACAGGTTGGCAAAACATTAAGAATGGGGAACTGGAGGACTTATGTTGAATCCCTATTCTTATAAGGGACTTCATGGTGAACTATGGGACTCAGGCTGCTAACTAACTTATTTCCTACTGATGTATTAGCACAAAACCTTAAATCAAGGAAATTAGATCATTACTTGAGGGCACCTATTTGCGGTGGTGCAGCAGTAGCATTGTCACCTCACAGCAAGTGGTTCTCCCATTCGATTCTTGGCTGGAGTGCCTTCTGTGTGGAGTCTACATGTCCTCCCTGTGGTCAAGTGGCATTCGAAAGACATGTGTGAAATGGGTGTGCCTTCGTTGAAGGTTGGGCATCGAGCTGGCACCTGAGCACCATAAAAATCTACTGCCAATCATTAGCAGACTGGAGTTCCGCTGTGGTGACCCCTAAACGGGAAAAGCCGAAAGAAGAAGTTGAGGGTGCCTAATGGTCAGCTCAAGTATAGAAATAGAAGGATCATTTTTCTGTTAGGGTACATTTGTCTGATAACATGGCATCATCCTTGGAAACGGTAGTGTGCTCAGTACTAGTCTCATTCCTGCCTGATACACATAATCAGTGAGCTTGATCATGTCTCACTTCATATAGTCAAGGGAGGTAAGTCTCAGGTCATTAACACCCACATGGACTACAACAGAGTCATAATGGTACCTGTGGTTCAATGACCTGAATGCCTGTGTGACTTGGCAGATCCTAGCCCCAGAATGACAGCTAACTGTAACTCTATCCTTACTCAGTCTGGTGAGTCTGCCTCACTATAGAATTACTAATGACCAAGAAATTTGGCTGTGCAACTGGTTTGCCTTAAGGGCTTAGCAGTAGATTCACTGGATACAGTGTTACTATGTGTAGCTGTGGATAGTGTTTTAGTGGAGTGTTTACATAATGGCTGAGGACCCTTTTTTTAATTGTGGTGTGCAGGAAGTCTGAGTGTTTTAGAAAGGTTACCTGTAAGTGCCTCAGAATAAATAGTTTTATGTGTAGGGTCTTTACCCTATGCAGTAGGAGTGGTGCAAGTGTCACTGACAACCTCTATAGGATTAGTTTTGGTTGTATGACACAGTTTTGCCTTCAGAGTTAAAGTGTATTTACACCTCTCTCATACTTTATCTGCTTTATTAAGAATAAGTGGGCTGTCAGTATACATAAGGCAATTGCTACAATGCCTCAGAATGTCCATCTCAACCAGATTGGCCACAGAGAGAGATGTGAAGTGCAGATACATGGCTACTGATCTACTATGGAGGAGTGAGGGGAAACTTAAATACTGAATAGGTCAATAACACAAGGAACTTGAGCAATGCTCAGATATGATCTAGTAGTTAAAAAATCTATCTGAACAGTAAGGGTATTTTAACAGAAACTTACACTGTGGGGAAACTGGTGTCTATGCAAATTACAAGGTGGAATTACACTGCAATTTATCAGTGTCTACGTAAAACACTGTTAGGAACTACTCTGCTGTCCAGAGAGCAGTGATTCTAGCTAAAGACTATAAAAAGGGGGGTGAAAAGTGCATATATTTAACATAAAACACTCAAAGAATGCAGCTGTGACAAAAACAATGCAAAAAACAAGTGCTGAAACAATGGATATGGTAGTGTATTAGCAAGCTCACAAGTTCTAGCCAAGTGTTGTGCAACTGCAATGTTTAAATAGCAAAGCAGATTTGATAAAACAAACAAAAAAAAAAAAACACAAACAAGGCCCTGTGGCCAATCAAAATCAGCACACTCTTCTTTCCTTTATATAATCCCAGGCCAGAAAATGACTTGAGCCCCTTCTACTCTCTCTAAAGTGGAACCAAGGCAGTTCTAACTAAAGACTGTAAAAAAGGTCAGAAAGTACAAATATTGAACACAGAATCACTCTCAATTAATGCAATCAAAAACAACTGCTGAAACAGTAGATATAATGTAAGTTTTAGCTTTATAGAGTTTAGCAGAAACCAGCAACACTCTTTTCAAGTAGCATTTTTGCTAAATACCACCAAATGCCTCAGGTGCAGAGATTCAAATTTTAAACAAGCTAGCCCTCTAGCCAATTAAATACAGGTACAATAAGACCGACACCAGAAATTCTCAGCTCAGAAGGGTGTAGGCTATCATCTTCTGTCACAAGAGTGTAGAACACAAACCTTCCTAATGTAAATTAACTGGCTTGGAGCCCAAGTTCTTAAATCAGAGCAAAGACACTTAGAATAACAGACACAGTAAGCAACAGGAATGCCCAACTCAGAAGGGATGAGACTGGGAGCAGTGTCCAAAGTCAGATTTATAGTAGGGGGTGGGCACATCAAAACCCACCAAGTAAAAAAAAAACAGCAGAAGTAGAGTGGCTGGGTGGGAAAATTCAAATGCAGACAGTGATCAGTATTAGTCAGATAGAGAACAACAGGTCATACAGCACTACAACTAAATAACAATGCCAGTAAATACATGTAGTTAAATGAGGAATGCTATTTTTTAAACTCCTCTCACTAATTAGCTGGATTTTATTCTCTGTCTGAAAAATAATTATTTTCTAACTGACCCTAACCAATACCTCTTAAAACTCAAAAATAACAAAAAACTAAAACAAAACAAAATGCAATATAAGAGTAAGGATAAAATAATGGAAGTAACCAAACCTTAAATTAATAACTCCAATCCAAAATCAGCAGTAGTCAGGCCAAGTACAAGTCATACAGCGCTACACCTAAATAATGATGCCAGTAAATAGTTAAATGAGGAATGCTATTTCTCAACTCCTCCCACTAATTAGCTTTATTTAATTCACTGTCTGCAAAATAATTATTTTCTTAATGACCCTAAGCAAGACCCTCTTAAACTCAAAAATAACAAAAAGCTAAAACAAAACAAAACAAAATATAAGAGTAAGGATACAAAATGGAAGTTACCAAACCTTAAGGGAATAACTCCAATCCAAAATCAAATGCAGACAGAGAGTACATCAAGTCACACAGCACTACAGCTATATATATATATATATATATATATATATATATATATATATATATATATATATAGGTGTTGGTAAATCAGATATTTTTGTCACATTTATGACATGTTCTAACATTTAAAACATGAATGTTTGAAAGTAGTATGGCCATTGCTTCCAATTCAGTGTAGAAAGGAACATGTGCAGAGAGTGAATAAATTATATTATGAAACACTGGATTATAAGGTAATGGAGATGTGTATGTACTATTTTGTGGCTTTACAAACAGATGTGGTATTCTGCACTTGTTGACCAAACAACAGGAACTGAGTTTTAACATCACTCATGACCATTTCTAGCCAAAAACACTATTTGTCCTTTTGGCTTTTCCCGGTTAGGGGTCGCCACAGAGGAACTCCGGTCCACTAATGATTGGCAGTCAATTTTTATGGTGCCGAACTGCCAGCCCGATGCCCAATCTTCAGCAAAGACATGCCCATTCACCCATGTCTTTCGGAGGCCACTCGACCGCGGGGAGGACATGCAGACTTCACACAGAAGGCACACCAGCCGAGAATCGAATAGGAGAACCTCTTGCTGTGAGGCAACAATGGTGTCAGTCCATCCCAGAACACATGGACAAATTCCACACACACACACACACACACACACACACACACACACACACACACACACACACACACACACACACGCACACACAAACTACCAGATCACTGATTCACCTCGTTGATTTATTTAGGTCATGGGAAGAGAGAGGACCACCACCCTATGAAAATCCATGGAGGTATGGGGACTTCATGTTCAGTAGTGAAAAAAAGAAACAGAAACACAACAGCAAAGGACATTTAAAGATTATTTTTTTGCTGTTGATTGGCTTGATAGGACAGTAAATGTTTGGAGCACAGTTTCACGTCATCTGATTATTTTCTCAACAGGGTGCTTTCCTTATCAGTATAGTTTCACCTCCTAAACCTGTGGAGATTTTTGTTCCACCTTCTAGTTTTACAATCTCCATTGGCATTGTTTCTCAAATCCTTTACTTCTGCCATAGTAAACCTGTTCTCTAACAGTAGAGACATATGTACATCTAGGGTTGCCACCTTTTCAAATGCCCAAAGTGGGACATTTTTGGTACAAACGTCAGATTTTGTAAGCCAAAACAAACCCACAGCCAGTACAAAGGACAGAACTTCACTTGTTTGCCTAAATACAATCTTATTCTTGTAGCATTTTAGTTGCTTATTCTGTTTCTTATAACATTTAGGTGTTTCAGATACAGAATAACTGTTTTATGCAGCTATTACATAAAATATAGGAAATAATTTTGCCCTAAAATCTCAAGACATTTGCCATTTTTACAATTTTTTTTTTTTTTTTTTGCAGGACACAACTGCCCAAAGAGGGACTGTCCCTCACAAAGTGGGACACGTGGTAACCCTACATTCGGGTTGCCACCTTTTCAAATGTCCAAAGTGGGACATTTTTTGTAGAACCATGAAATTTTGCAGGATAAAACATACCCACGGCCAGTTCAAAGGACAGAGCTTCACTTTTTTTGCTAAAATAACAGCTTATTCTTGTAGCATTTGAGGTGCTTATGCTATTTCATATAACATTTAAGTGATTTGGATACTAACTATTTTATGCAATATAAAATAGTTTTTGTCCTAAATCTCAAGACATTTGCCATTTTTAGTTTTTTTTCGCAGGACACAACTGTCCAAAAAGGTACTGCCCCAAAAAGGGACAGGTGGTAACCCTATCTATCAGACCTCTCAACCAATTGGGGACAAATTTCAACAGACTCAGGGACAACTCATGAAAAAATCAGGGACACTTTTAAAATATTAGTGCTATTAACTTGAAACATTGACAGAATCAGATCATATGAATTAATACACATTTTCTGAAGTAAAAGAAGTCTATAACTCTTAATTATTGTCATTATTCATTAAGTGTAATTCACCACCTTTCCTCCAAAAGTCACTAGTTTTAGGAGGGATTAAGAGGGACAGAGCTAAAATTTTAGTCAAAATCAAGGACAGTTGAGAGGTATGCAAACTATACTGTCAAGGACTGGCTGCCAACCTCATGTTCAGAATTCCGAAATTTGTTATGCTATGCAATCATTACATGGAAAGCTTTCTCATAAGGTGTCGAGTATTGCTCCTGATCTGTTAGGTGTAACACGTATACTCGGCTGCCCCGAGAAATCAAATATTTGTTTCCTATTAAATGCAAGAACGGGACGTTTTGTTGAGTTTGGTTTCTTTAAAATGCAAATTTTAATGGTTCCAAGTCTGCATAGCTACCCATGGAAATGGTTAAGGGAACATCTTTATTATTTACAAAAAAACATGCAACAAAGAAACAAATCGTGTGTGTGTATTTGGGGGGGGGGTTAGTCTGGGCGGAACGCCATGTGATGGGGTAGTGGCAGACAGAAGCATTTTCCCTGCTATGAAACCGCAGCAATGTAAGCTTGCATTGACAACCTTCGTTAGTACCAGTGACTTCAGCAGTTTAGTTTGCTGTCTCCTACAACGCGTTTAACGCGTTGGCTACGAATTTTCCTGCATCCGCAATGGGAAACAGTCTTATCTAGTGCATGACTGAAATTATTTTTACGTCTATACGGTTCGCCAAGGAGTAAACACTACACTTAGCATTTCATTTCTACCTTTTCTTTGCACATGAATCTAACAGATGCTGCAAGAAAGCTAGCACAACCAACATAGCAGGCCGTGATGCAAAGCCAGTAGGAAAAGGTCAGTTATCTTCCGTCCTCCCGTGTTTCGGATGACAGCTACAGGTTTGCCATGGCAATGGCACTATGTAACTTGGGGTGTACATCTGGAGAGATGGCGTTGAAAGAAAATACCCGTTAAACCACACTTTAAGGTATGTTTAAAGCATAGTAAAGGAGTACACTAGGTAATGAGTTAAATAGAAACGAGAGTTCACTGATTAATTAACCATTCTGACAGCGATGTGTTGGAAGACTAATCCCGAATAATCATCGCTTTTGTTTTACTGCTTACTCCTAGAAGATGTAATCTTTATTACAACTGAACAGTTTAGGGTAAAACTTAACGGTAATTACTCATTGCACTGAACCACTTTTATTTGTATCTTTTCTTCAGCAATACAACAGAGAATATTTTATTTAACCACTGAATATGTCTAATAGAAATGTCCGGTCAGCGGAACTTGGGACATTATGAGTTCTCATTTACTACAGGTGTGTGCCTTTTTTGGGGTGGCAGTAATCCAGACATTTCTAAGAGCAATTTGTATAGTAACAACACAATATTGTTCGGTTTTCATATGCAGAGAGAGGGCACACAGGGCACAAGCCAGCGTAATAGCATGACCAGAAGCCGAAGAGCTTTAACTGGTGGATTCAACACTGAGTGTTCGTGGGCCCATTGCTAGGGGCAACTACACATAACGCTGATAGAAACTGTAGATAAAAATCAAGCGTCTAGTATAGTGCCACCTTTCTATGTGGCAAAAAACAGACCAAAGCCACACCCCTTGTATATCATTCAACCCTGCCTCTCCTCCCATTTCCCCGCCCACCCATGCGTTCTTCTGCCCATTTATGACGTACACGCCTACGAGGTGGAATGCTTTCATGATTTCATGCTTGTCAACCTCGTAGAGCAATAAATCTGGACGAACCATAAATAAAATTGGGATAAAGACCCAAAAACAGGGGCAGTAATTTTTATATATAGCTCTTACAAACTTAGAAAGTTGATAGAATAACAGTTTTTGCATTTAACATGAACTTTCTGAAGGGTATGAAGCCTGAAACCCAAACTTCTTGTCATTCTTTATATTACTGGAATTTTAGATTGAGGTGTATGTGTATGGCAATTAACGTTAAAAAGTACAGTTGTGTAAGTAAATTTACCATAACAGTAAATGTTTGAATGACCACTGCTGCAGTAGCCTTAGCTGTATGGGTTATATCTTGTGAAGGTTATAACAACCATAACATGCCTCTCAACCTCTTACCGCAATAAATCTGGACAAAGCCTAGAGTGATGGGCTAACAAAGGCAGGCACACAAATAGGGGCAGATTTTAAATACTGCTCATATAATCTTAGGAAGTTGCAAGAATAGCAGGATTTGTGTTTGCATACATTTTCTGAAGGATATGAAGTCGATACAATGCATGTCATTATTTAGTGACTTCAGTTCTCATTGATTTGGCAGGAGACCACAAATTTTATGAGGAACAGACCAAATAAATATATGAGGCAAAAATCTAGATATTCTGTGAAAATCCCGATATTCGAGAGGTATGGCATCTGGCCAGCTACCAAAGCTTTAGGACACCTTCCAAATATTCAAGCTGTCAGGCAGCTTCAGCTAAACAGACTAAAATACATGGATTGGCACAAAGCCTTTCAGAGCTTTCCTGCCAACATACAGAGGGAGCCTGAGCCTTGAAAGGCCAATGTTAGGAACAACAAAAAATAGACAACCACACCCAGGCATAAACAACGCACCCCAAAATAAAGGGGATTTATTTATTTTTATTTAACATTTGTTTGCTGGGAAAGTCTGACTGGGATAAAGTCCATTTTCAGCAGAGGCCCAGGTAGAAATGCTCCAGGTGCATGTCTTTGGAATGGAGGGAGGGAGAGGCTACTGCAGTAATGATCATCCGAAGATCTACTGTTATGGTAAATTTGCTTACACAACTGTACTATTTTCATCATATTAATCACTGCTACAGTAGCCTTAGCTATAGGTACATTACCTTAGCTAAGTAGATTTATTGAATGAGGCCGAAGGAGAAGTGTCTAGGAGTCCCTAGAGAATGGTCTTTGTAAAGCCTGATTTGGACTTAGAAAAGGAATCAAGCTTATAATGCTTTGTAAAAGTATATACAGAGGACCACATTGCTGCTTCTAGAATACCTCTGGGATCCAACACTTTGCAAAAAGCTATAGATGAAACCACAGCCCTGGTAAACTGGGCCTTGTTCCTGCTTGGAGGTGAGTATAACAAAAGGTTATTGCTGACAACCATTTTGAAAAAGTCTGTTTTGACACAGGTTGTCCCTTCTTCTTACCTTCGCAAGAAATGAACAACTGATCCGAAAATCTGAAAAATTTAGTTCTGTCAAGATATTACCTAAGTTGTTTGTGGACATCCAAGTTACAGAGTATCCTTTCTCCCTCATTGGAAAGAAAATGGGGAGAGGAATAGTTTGGTTTAAAGTAAACTCGGATACTACTTTATGCATAAAAGAAGGATTAGGTCTCAAAGAAACCCAGTCCCTGTTGAAAATGAGATAGGGTTGGGTCACCATTAGTGCTTTTAACTCAAATACTGTTCTTGCAGAGGTCAGGGCAATCTGTAGAACTGTTTTACATGTTAAGAACCTCAAGTCAGGCAGATTAGCTAGTTCAAATGGAGCAAGTGTTAGCTTCCCAACACAAAATTGAGATGCCAAGGGACCTCTTTCATAAACATTTTGACATGAGATTGCATTGAAAAGTAGGATCCATGGGCAAACATGCTGAAATGGCCGATAAATGAACCTTGATAGAGGAGTAAGAAAGGCCATTGGATAGTAATTCATACAAATATTGTAAAATCAGAGAACAAATAGACATGAATGGGTGCTGGTTATGTTGTTGACACCTACAAGAAAACCTTTTTCCATTTGGTAATATATGATTTTCTATTAGCAGGTTTTCTTGCCTCCATTAATACCTGCTGCACATCCTCAGTAAACAGGTGCTAAAACAAATTCAGACCTGATCATCCAGGCAGTCAGTTTAATTTGGTAGGCGTCGTGTTGTATCAAACACCCATGTTCTTGTGTGAGTAGATCCAGTCTGTGAGGAAGCTTATGATAATTACCCCGGCCATTTCCAAAAGAAGGGAGAGCCATGATTGCCTGGGCCTGAAGGGAATCATTTCACTGATCTTGGGAGATTCCTTCTGAATCTTCAGAAATACCTGGATATTTGTGGAAAGGGTGGAAAAGCATACAGGAACATTCTTGTCCAAGGAACAGAAAAGAAAAGGCATCTGTCTTCCAGACCTACTTGCAAAGAGTCCTTAGAGCAAAATCTTGCTAACTGATTGTTCAGAGAGGAGGCACAAATGTCTACTTGTGGAGCTCCCCATAGAGGGATCAAATCTTGGAAGACCCCCAATCTAGTTTTCATTCTTGAGGGTCTGCCCTTGTCTTGCTCACCTTGTCTGTTACACAGTTTTGCTCTGATGGAATGTGGGATGCCTGTAAAGTGAGATTGTGATGTGAAACTATAGCCAGTAAAGAGGACACAACCTGGTTCTCCCTTGCTTGTTGGTGTACCACACGACTGTGGTATGAAGAGGTCCTGGGGACCAAAGATGATTCAGAGAGTTGAGTGCCTTGATCAGTGCTTGCATCTGTCCTTCATGTCCACCACACCTTGTGCTTTTATCCCTTCTGCAGCCGCTTCCCAAGCAAAGTCCGAGGTGTCTGTGGTGACTGATTGCTTTGGAACAGAGAGTGAAAAGAGAAGACTTGGGTTTAGCAATATCTGTTGTTTGATTTGTCTTCTGACAAACCCCAGCTCAGGGACTTGAAAAGACAATGGGTGTTGGTGTTGGGACGAAAGACACTTTAGATACCACTGTATCTTTTTCATGTGCAGTCTTGCTATCATGAAAATCATAGATGCCATGAGACTCCAAATCCTGTATTCCTTCAGAGTGACTGAAGTCTGTGTAGAAAAACCCAGAAATACATACATACATACATGCATACATACAAATATTTCAAGCACAGGCATTAATGCCCTTCTAGCTTGCTAATATACCAAAACACTTGCTCCCATAATAAGTGTCTAGGCTGTTTTTAAAAATATCGAAGCTAATACTTGCTTTAATGTAATTTGGTAGTCTGTTCCATGCATCGGCTACTCTGTCAGAGAACCAATTAGTACACTTCTCATTCCTATAGAATCTTCTATATAGGTTGTCTGATGATTCTGTAGTACTTTTTAATAACCTCAAAAATTCCCAGAGGTAGTTGTCTCTAAATGCTCTATATACCTGAATAAGATATACTCTTAGATATCTTTAAGATACACTGTACAAGTTCCGATATTTTAGTCTTTCATAATAACTTACATTTTTACATCTGTGGATGCCCTTGGTTTATTTCCACTGTACTCTTTCCAGTTTACTCATGCTTGTTTTCTTATAGGGATTCCGTATTGTTATTCCATACTCAAGTTTGGGTCTAATGTAACTAACAAACAATGACTTCATTATTTTTGATTTCCTAGACTTTATAAATCTTTTTATACCACCTACAGTTCTATAAGTATCATTAACCAATTGGTTGACATGATTAGAAAAATGCATAGCTGAATCTAAGCATATACCCAGGTCCTTAAATGAGTCTACAGTTTCAATCACTGTGTGCTGTATTAAATATTCACCTTTCAATTTATGTCTCCCAAATCGCATATGTTTAGTTTATGATGCATTTATCAGCATATTATTTTCCTGTGCCCAAATGGTCAATTTAGTCAAGTTATTTTGCTGATATGCCTTATTAGTAACACATGTAATCAGTTTACCCAGTTTCAGGTCATCTGCATATAGAGTGTAGAACACCTCAGATGAAAAAGTTAGGGCTGAAAGATGCAATCTAAACAAGTAAAGGTCTAGGACAGAGCCCTGTGAGACACCCTGACTGTAACCAAGGATTTCACGTGTCCAGTTGCTGCATGATACTTGCTGTGTCCTATTTGTAAGCCATGCAGCTATCCATCTTATCAAGAGTACATCAATACCTAGTTGTACTAATTTATTGATAGTGTTTTGGGTATGATCCTGTCAAATGCTGAAGTTAAATCTATAAAAATTACATCACAGCTCAATTTTTCATTCATGGCTGTTATTATATTTTTTATAGAGCATCACATTACAGGTGGTAATGGATCTATTTTCAACATATGCATGCTGATATATGGTTTCAAGTCCCACCCCATCCGGTTCTGACAATAACTCATCCAGTATTACCTTCTCCATTATTTTTCCACAACATGAAAGCAGACTTAAGGGTCTGTATGATTCTGGGTTTGTCCTACTCCCCTTTCCCTTAAAGAAAGGCTTAATACGCGCATGTCTCCAATCTCGAGGAATCTCCTCATATTTATATGACCTAGTGAATAATAGATATACTGGTAGTGTAAGTTCTTGCTGAAGTGTTCTCAGGTCATTGTTACTAATTCCGTCTCCTCCCTGCGCTTTGTTTGGATCCAGTTTGTGCAGTTCTTTTTCAATATAATATAATTTGATTCCAGTATCTGGAGTTAACTGGATGTCACTCGGACAACTTATCACCCCTTTTGTGGAGCCAAACTGTTTTGCATAAGATTTTGTAAATATATCTCTAATCTGTTGTGTCTAAGAATACATTTAAGAATCTGCACACAGTTTATCAGTTTATATGTCTTTACTCCTTCCACATCTTATGTATCTATAAAAAGGTTTCCTATTATGCTCAATATGTTTATATAAATTTTCTTCAAATTTTTCTTGATCTTGTCTCACACTATGCTTAATTTGTTTGTCCAGCTTATTTATTTCAGTTTTCAAAGTTGTAGTTTGACCTGTCTTCCATTTCTTATATTTTTTGTCTTTTACCTTAATCAGATATCTTGTACTTATGGAAATATATCCCCCTGATGTTTATGCCTAGATCCTGATGTTAAACATTTTTTTTTAATTTTTTGAACTCAAGCAATTTCTCTTTCAAAACTTTCCACATTGCATATGCAGTTTTTCCTCTGAACACCTCATTCCAGTTAGTTTTATATAGTTCATAGGTTCATGGGTAGGTACTAGGAATTCAGCCCTGGGGCCTATACAAGCCCAGCCAAAAAGGTACCCTGGCTTTTGCCACCCAAGAAAATTATTTTCCTGTGCCACTGTCGAGCAGAGCCACAGAGGTGATCCCCGGGGTGAATTTCCTATTTCCCATCCAATCTTCAAGATTTTTCTTGAAAAGTGCTAATGAGGAGCTTTGTTTGATATAGATAGGTAGTTTATTCCAGAGTATGGGAAGTCTCTGGGACAGGAATCTATCCCTCCAGCATGTTCTGTTTATTGTGGTGACAAGGTTTATGTCCCTAGAGTGTGTAGCTCAGAGGGATTGGGATTTCTTTAAGTGGAGCATGTCCAACAGCTCTGGGTTTGACATAGCTTTGTATGTTAGGCAGAGATCACCTCTGTGTAGGCGATATGCGACGGAGTAAAGCTGGAGTTTTTTGAGACAGTCTGCGTAGGGCATCTGTTTGAGGCCAGTAATCCTTTTTGTGAGGTATTTCTGCGGCCTTTCCAGTTGTTGTAGATGTCTTGTGAGGTACATACCAAAAGGGGCATTGTACTCTATAATGGGTCTAATGAGTGATGAGTAGAGGGGAACAATGACCTCTTTTTTTCTGGGCGAGAAACCTTTTGTGATGAGGGTAGAAGGATTTCCTGACTACTGTGGTGATGTGCTTATCAAAGGAGAGACTGCTGTCCACCTGTGTCCCAAGGTCTCATCACACTTTTGGTGTTAAGTATACTACCGCCTATGTTGTAGTTCATGGGTACAAAGTTTTTACCAAAGGGGATGACAGTGCACTTTTTGGCATTGAGCTTGAGGCCATGGCTTTGACACCAGGCATCTGTCTCAGTGAGGCCCTTTTGTAGGATGTCGACATCATTAGGAGTTTCGATTATGGCTCCTAGTTTGCAGTCATCTGCGAACTTCATTAGCCAAAGACCTTCTGTGTTAGCCTGTACTTCAGAGAGGTAGATACCAAACAGGAGAGGACCCAGGACTGAACTCTGAGGTACTCCACTTGTCACTGGTCTGAAGATGGATTTGGAGTCTGCTACTTTCACAGTGTAGGTTCTGTCAGTGAGCCAGTTGGCAACCCATCTTGTGACATAGGGATTTATACCTACTTTAATGAGTTTATCTATAATTCCAGAGTGGGGGATGGTGTCGAAAGCCTTGGCAAGATCTATTTAGGCTGCTTGAACCACGTTACCCTTGTCTGCTGCTTTGGTGACTGCTTCAAAGAAGTCTATCAGGTTTAGGAGACATGATCTGCCTTTTACAAACCCGAACTGGATGGGGTCCAGAGTTTGGAGATTACCAATGTCTTTGTTTATAAGTTCTATGATGATACGTTCCATGGCCTTACAGACCAGGCTCATCAGGCTAATGGGGCGGTAGTTCCCGGGGTCCGTGGTGGCTCCCCCATTGTGGAGTGGGATAACCGTCACTGTGCACCATTCAGCAGGCACAAAGCCTGAGGTGAGGCTATGATTGAACATGGTACTTAGGTGCAGTGCCAGTTCGTTCTGTAGTTCATGTAGAACGCAGCCTGGGATGTTGTCGGGTCCCATGGATGCTGTTTTCTTGGCTTTGGAGAGTGTGTTTTTTACCTGTGCAGACGTGATTACAGGAACTTTGCATTCTTCTGGTATAGAGACTGTTTTGCTTCCATATAAACTGTAATTAACCTTCTGTGCATTGGCTTAGATTTCAGTTTGGCAGAATTATCTAGCAACAAATTAACCTTTATAACCCCATGATCACTACACATAAATAGTGGTAAAACTTGACTTACAGCAATTTATTTAGGAACAAAAACAATATCTAGTATGTTTCATCCCCTGGTAGGTTTTTTACAATCTGAAGTAATTGCTGTTCCTGAATATACATTGTGAATAATTTCCTCACTAAACATTGTTGAATCAATATTATTCTAGTCTGTTTCTGGTAAATTTAAGTCCCTGGCTAATATTGTTCTTCCCTCCTGTGCTTCATGCAAGAAATCTATGAATTCCTCTAGGTTATCTGCACTTGACTTTGGTGTCTATACACTCCAGCAATTGTTATATGTTCCAGGGTTGTCTTTATTGTCACAGTTACATAGTCTATAATATAATCATAGGTCAGGTCTCATAACTATCTTTAATCCCTGTCATAACACCTCCATCTGATTTTTTTGTTAGGATGTCTGTTACAGTAAAAACATTTATACCCTGACAGAACTGGTTTCCAGTCATTGTTCTTTAACCATATTTCACAAACAATAACAACATCAATCTTGTGGGAATGTAGCAAATTTTCCAATAAAAAAAAAAACTTTATTATTAATACTCCTAGCATTACCAATCATCAGAGATGTATCAAATTTTGCTATCTGTGAACTGTTAAATTTTCGACCTGGCAAAAATCCTGCCTAGTGTTTGTCAAATACTGCAAAATATCTGTTGCTAATGTGATTTTTATCATATAAGTTGATTTAAGTTCTGCTTGAATTTTGTAGATACCGCTTTTGATTATTCTTTTCTTTTACAATATTTTATTCATTCAAGGCAGACAAAATTGGAGGAATGGGTGCAGGTTCTGGAAATTATTTTTGTAACAGCTCCTAGTAGTTTCTGAGGGACTGAGTTCACTGACTGAAAACATTGTCATATTCAGGAAATAGTCTAAGAGAAAGAGAGGCCCCCAGAGGGAGAATCAGAAACCGAATTCTCCTCTGAGTCTGAATCAGAAATCTAAGGAGAAAACCTGTAGTGGTCATTTATCCTCCTTCACAATCTTGAATCTTTTCAGAAAAATAAGTTTCTCTCTTTCTTTTACCAGAAACTACCTTAAAAGAAGAATCAATATCCTGAATTACGCCTCGCGCCAGACACAGTAAACTACTCCTGCGTAAGGAAATTTGAGGAGGAGTGGATACTTGCTTAGTTTTCTGCTTCTCTTTTAAAGGAAAAGTGGGGACAACAGTGTTGTTCCCTCTCCTAGGAGCAGCAGTAGTGGCTCTGCCTTGCCCATTGAGGGGACCCCAACAGCTGCAGAGGATGTGGCTAACCTCCAGTC
Organism: Protopterus annectens; assembly: GCF_019279795.1. NCBI lineage: Eukaryota > Metazoa > Chordata > Ceratodontiformes > Protopteridae > Protopterus > Protopterus annectens. The sequence goes on along the minus strand of NC_056726.1, from coordinate 41,534,633 downwards.
CATTGTGGCAGGAGGTGCTACAACAGAGGAATTCAAGGTAAAAGATGAGTGGTCTGAGGTAAAAGAAGTAGTAAAAATAAAATCCACTAGATCCAGGTAAGCACAAATACAAGGCTAAAAATAAAAAATCCAGTATTTATTGTGCAAGCTTCTTTAGGCATGACGAAGCTTGCACAATAAATATTGGATTTTTTTTAGCCTTGTATTTGTGCTTACATGGATCCAGTGGATTTTATTTTTACTTCTTTTACATTTTTTTACTTCCACTGAAGTTATCACCAGGTTATATTTCTTTTTCTGGTGTGAGGTACAAAAATGGCAGAGTCACCCACCTGTGGTTGATACAAATTGCTAGTCTGCTGTGGTGGGAAAGGCTGCCTGCTTAACTTTTTTCTCTTTTGTTGCTGGAAGAAGGACTGACCATGGAAATGACAGTTTACTCCATGGTTAAGCCAAAAACGGTGCCTCTTTTCCAAGGAAAACAAGCTGCAGATGTCAGTAAAAATAAAAAAAAAAGTGTTTATAAGTCCCGTTTTTCCAAGACAAACACAGTGAAGAGCACTTCAAAACACTATACTAGCCTTACAAAGTAAAATAAACAGAATTTCTCCATATAAAATGTTTTTAGTTACTTTAAATAAGTTTTAAACTGACAGGAAAAATGAATGCCTTTATTTAAAAGTACAGTACAGTCTTGTTACAGTCCATTAAAATAGAAACTCTTAGCTTTAAAATAACTTTCTTGAAGAGGAAAGTATAATAATAAGCAAAATTATTTAATGGATTATTTTTTTCTGAATGGGAACTTTTCTGTCCAGTCAATGAACAGCACAATCAGACTGCCAATCCTGGAAAGCCTCAGAGGAGTGTACTGTTCGGCAGCAATAAAACTCTGAAGGGGTTGGCATCCAAACTTGTCTTTTAGTTAGCACCACTCTAACTGCCTGATTGCTTGGGTGCATGAAAGGTACCCTGAAGCTTTGCAACCTGGACGAATGTTATATCCTTGGTAGTATATATCCTGTATAGCTAAAGCTACTGCAGCAGTGATCAATATGATGGATATCAGTTATTAACATATATGGTATTAATCAAGATCGAATAAGAAGAAGGATAGAGAGCGAGAGCGAGGTGGGCCAAAGTGAAATGAAGCGGCACATAAGAGAGAGAAATGATAGGAGTACTACCTGTACCAAGGTGTTAGGTAATGTGACTATGAGACGGTAGCAGAAAGAGAAAGTTGTATTACTTGAAAGAGAAAAGTGTAAGAGGGTGGAGTAAGTTGATAAAAGATATATAGTGTAGATAATACACATGGATTGTCAGTCTGGATGTGCATGTGGAAGAATGAGTTGCTAGTATGCCAGAGAGAAACTTAGCAGTTATAGATATTACATTCAAAGCAGTGCAGAAAATACATTGACTGTACACAGTATGGTAGCGGGTCTGTAGAAGGGATAAAGAAACATTGTATAATAATGATATATTGTATTTAAAAGGAAAGTATGCAGGGATTAATGATAAGGAAAGGGAAGTAGAAGAAGTACAGATTAAGTACACTGTGCAGGATTTTTGACCCAGTAGTTGTCTTAGATGATAATTGATAGCAGAATGAGGGGAACATTTTAGAATGTAGGGAACAATTTATTTCATTGCTCTGCAGTGTGAAAGAAGAAACCTGAATTTTCCGAGAGAGTATCTGATTTTAGAAGCACCAGAGTGAGACTGTTTGCAGGTTATACTGATTTAGGAATATTGCTTTTAAAGATCGTAAGTGTGGTGAAGGACAGCTGCCATTGAATAATAATGAGACACTGGTTTTCCATTTTTCTGGAAAAATACTAGAAAGCTGACATTTTGCATGTTTAAGTTTTCAAAAACATATGATTTTCATAGAATTTGGCACTACAGGTCAGTGCACTCATTTACAACAGTGTGTATGTCTTTGATATTTGCTACCTGTAAAGGATTAGTGAATTCCATTGAAAGGCATTTTACCGAGTACATTTTTAAGATGGCTTGTTTGAGCAAGTGTTTTTTCACTGAACAGAGGGGTAAGAAAGTTTTTCTTTCCTCCACTGATGTGCATTCTTGGAGTTAATATATTTAAATATGCGGGGGTATGGGGGAGCACATTGTTTTACCTATGCTATGTTTTGGACTTGTGCTGCTAACATTTTGTGGTGAGAAAATACAAGAGTTCTTTACCTTACTGTTGTGAGATCTTGGGGGTCAGAGCCAGATCATGGTTAAGTGCAGCCCTGAAAAGGGTAATGGATCAGCCACCCCCATTGCCATAAACACTGTACAAACCTGCCATTATGCACACTATTTTCTTTTTTACTGCTACAGCGATTAGAGATATTTAAAACTTTTATTTCAAATTCTGTAGCACAAACAGTGATAGCCATTTGCTAAACAAAACAATGCAGCCTTACAATGAGAACAGACTTAGCATGAACAGTAAGCTTCTCTGTCCTAGAAACTCGCACTCTTTGAAATGGCATAGAAACTCACAATTAAAGAAAATACATCTGGCCATTGGCAGATTAAGTTTACCTTTGAGCTGTTTTCAAACCATAGGCCCCTTGCATACATTTTTAGGACCATGAGTACATGCACATGTTCTTTGCACCAACCTAATTGTATTGAATTATATTCCTTGTATAATATTAAATTATATTCCTTGTAAAATACAGCACTACTTGTTTAGGAATCCGCGGTGGTGCAGCGGTAGCGTTGTTGCCTCACAGTAAGAGGTTCTCCTGTTCAATTCTCAGCTGGAGTGCCTTCTGTGTGGAGTCTGCATGTCCTCCCCGTGGTTGAGTGGCCTCCGAAAGACATGTGTGAATGGGTGTGCCTTTGCTGAAGGTTGGGCGTCAGGCTGGCAACTCAGCACCATATAAATCTACTGCTAATCATTAGTGGACCGGAGTTCTGCTGTGGCAACCCCTAACCGGGAAAAGCCAAAAAGACAAACAACAAAAATAAAGCACCACTTGTTTAAGTGTGCCTTAAATTTGTAGGTTTGAACATTTTTCCAGTATACAACAAAACAAAATGTATGAACCAGTAAGGGCAAAGCTACCCATTGCAGAACATTTCAACCACAAAAAGTAACTCAAACTTCAGTCATTACAATCCACAGTATCAGCCATATACAAAAATCTCTGCAGAAGTAAAAGTCATCTGAGTAATTACATATTAAAGAGATCTATAGCTAATGAAGAGGTTGCTGCTGGCAATAAGCTTTACATTTTAGTGTTTCACGTACAAATTCAGTGCCTGCTGCAATTGAAGAATAAACTGCTCATGTTGCATTAAAAAAATGGTAAGCTGGTAGTATTGCAGTAAAGAATAGCTCTCAAACAAACTGGCAACAGGTTCATAGTTACTAGGCATCTCATCCAAAGGAAGACATACTCAGGAGTGCTACACCCTATTCACCACTTAAAGAAGGCACTTGAATATCAGCAATCTATGTACATGGTGTGGGTGCAGAACCCACAGCCTTCTGCACCAAGGGAAAGTATGCTATTAACACTGCTTTTAAAATTTATAGCACAAACACTGATGATGGCCATTTGCTAAACAAAACAGTTACACATTGAAAACAACAGAACAGTAAACTTACCTTGAAACTCAACATTCCATGAAAATGCAGAGAAGCTCAACAGGTTTTGAAAATGAACAGAAGCTCAGCATTGTTTTTAAATGAACAGAAACTCAACATTCTTTAAAATTCCACTAAAATTCCACAGTCTTTGCTGATGACAGTTTGGCAGCTGTTGTAGAGGATTCAGACTTTAGGGTTCTGTACTGAAGGTACATGGTTTGAGCCTGAATGAGATAACTAACCTGCCATTCCTAACTGTGATATTTTACTTACACACACACACACACACACACACACACACACACACACACACACACACACACACACTTAAAATATTACAATGGAATCATGGTAATGACCAAAAATTGCACTTGAAAATCACAGGTGTATTTCCCGAATTTCATGAGAATCTCGGTTTCTTGTATATTTAATGCCTACATTACAAACCTGACTTAATGAAAACCACCTAATCTTAATTAAAAAGAACAAAAGCAGTATCCACGATAGAAGGCACTAACCAGTAATTTTTGAACAATGTTTATCTGTGTGTGTTCGAAATAAAATTGGACAACTCTGTATCAAAAATTACTGGTTGGTGCCTTCTATCGTGGATACTGCTTTTGTTTGGTTTTGGTGACTTTTGGCAGTATTATTCCATTTTCTTCGTACTTTATTAATTAAAAAGAAACCTAAGGTAATTTTCCTCCTTGACAAGTAAAAGGGTAACATCCAACCTTCTTTTTGGGATTCACTTCCAAAACTGAAGTTGTACAACTCTGAAAATATCTTGGAATAACTATTGATAGTAACCTCTTCTGCAAACAGCATACTAGAAATATTACAACAGACCTCCAGAAAAAGACTGGAGCTCCATACAGGTTAAAGCGTGGCCTACTAACAACAGTAAGAAAGGAAATAACTGAACCATTACTGTTGCCAACAAGTGTTGTATAGAATCTCTGCCATGGGAAACTGAAGCAAAAACTTTACCAAACTATACTGTTGTAGCTCTACAACAGGATAGCAAAATTCACAACAAACAAGCCATTCAGCACTCAGCACTACCTCAGCTTGCAAAACATATACATGATGCCATACAAAAAAACAAAGTGCATACAACCAGCACTTATTCATAAGATACTATTCACCAAGCTTTTCAGCAAGGATATAGGAGACTTTCAAACACTTGACCCAACCCAGTTTAGTTTTGTTAAAGGGAGATCCTGCCTGTTGAATTTGTTGGACTTCTTCGAGACTGTCACCAAAGCCCTGGACGAAGGGAAATCTGTGCATACAGCTTACCTGGACTTGGCCAAGGCCTTTGACGTAATCTTGCACTCAGGCATCATTGAAAAACCCAGCTGGGGGTCAACCCATATACTGTCAGGTAGGTTGCAAACTGGCCCACCAACAGAACATATACAGTCAAAACAGGGGACTCCACCTCCATCAGCAGACCCATTACCAGTGGTGTTCCACAGGATCGGTGCCAGGGGGCCCCTATTGTTTGGAATTTACTTCTCAGAAGTACAGGCAAAAACAAAAGTTCTGTGGCTGACAAAGTTTGCTGATGACGGCACACTGGGAGCAGTCACTGAGTCCCCAAATGATGTCAGCATTCTACAAGAAGGACTTACGCAAACCAATGATTGGTGCTAAAGTCATGGTCTTAAACTCAATGCAAAAAAATGTATTATTATCCCCTTTGTCAAAAGTGATGTCTCTGCAGATTACCATATTAATAGTAATACCCTAAGCTCTAAATCAGTGGTATGAGATTTGGGCACACAGGTTGACAGCAACCTTATTTTGATCACCATTTCTCCATTTCGTAAGGAAGACCTTCTACGTTGCTCACTTCATAAGCAAGGACATAGCTTCCAGAACAAAATAGGTTATAATCCCCTTGAACTCTTCCCTTATCAGGCCAATAATTGAGTGCAGTGCTTCCTTTGGTATGTACCTAAACAGGCACCTACAGCAAATGGACAGACCTCAAAGGTTTCTCACAAAGAAAATTCAGGGTTTTCAGCACATGTCTTACAGGGACTCACTGAAATCACTGTCACTATACTCTGTATCATATAGACTACTCAGAGGTGACCTGTGCCTCGCAAACAGAACAACCTCTGATCCTGCCGTAATGGAAATGCTGCACATTTGTAAGTCAAATGGTACATGATTTACTCACTCTAGGGACACTAACCTAGCATGTGACATCAACAGAACTTGCTGGAAAGACACATATGCCTCCCAGAGGTTGCCTCTCCCCTGGAATAAACTTCCAATACAGGTTAGAAAGAGCCCTTTGTTAGCTCTTTTTAAGCATAGCTTGGATGATTGAATAGGAAACTGCAAATTCATCCCGGGGGTTTCACCTGTCCCCTTCTTGGATATGGGCAGTTGGTGCTGATTTAGATCTGCTTATAACGTAGGCCATATCTCTAGACCCAGAACAAGGTTTGGATTTGTCTTGACTTGTAAGGGCCCTAGGGCCATTAGCCTATTAACTTGCTATGAATCTATGAACCTGTATATAGACTGCAGTATCATTTAGCTCTCTTACCTTTATATATCCTACTCACAACACAGCTGCACATTTCTATAAATGGTCGCTGTTGGAGGAGTAACTGGGCAAATGTAGATATCACAGCTCTAAGATGTACAGCTGATCATAAATTTCAACTTTCAGATCTCTTTCCACTTATACTTGGCATTCCGTCCAAGTGTATAAAGTTAAAACGTGTGTCTTCACACAGTTACATTGGTGTGAAAGATGTTTTCCTTATACACAAACTGCATGCTTGAGTTACTCATGTTCAACTTACAGAATGCACTTCTTATACTATGGAATGTTAGTATATATTAAAATAATGCATTGTGCTTAAGTTATATGAATGGTATTTACCAAATCAGCTTGTTATATCTTAATGTTTTATATCAAAGAAAATGTATCCAGTTGTCTGTATTATTTATTAGAAAAAGGTATTGTATATGCAAAGTCTTCTTATTTTACTTGTGTTCTGTGCTGTTTTATCTCAAATGAAGATATCAATATAACTACTTATGATGGATTTTTCTGTTTCTAAAACATTACTTAAGTCATATAATGTGGGGGTGGCTTTCCCACTTGGATCCCCCTCTGAAAACAGACTTTTTCAAAGTAAACTAATATTTTTCATGAATTGTTTTTGCTTGAATTTTTTTTCTAGGTGCTTTTTAACCCCATTTACCTGCAAACCATCAAGCCTTTCAGCCCCATTCATTCCCTAGTGGAAGTGAGCCATCAGGTCTGCAAGGATAAGAGCTATTTGGAGGGGCCATCATTCAGGCAGATTGTGTGGAGTTTGTGCTTCTTCCGGCATCCCAACAATGAGAGTATTTGTGTAACTCTCTAACAAGTTTTCTGACCAGGGGGGTGGGTACTTGCATCAGAGTAGGACTGACTATGCCCCCCCCTTCGAGTGTACACTCCTGAGTTCACTGACGTGGGCTACTACCAAGCAATAGTACAGTCAGCCAAAAGAACACAGTCAGACTGCCCACTGCAGTGATATCCCTTCTCCAACACATTGTGGCTATGCACATCCTTCTCTGCCCCCACCCCCCCAAGGATGTGCAATACCATCTCTCCCTGCCACTGCTGTCAGCTGCAAGAGCCACTAATCAAACTCAGGTCACCTGGCTAATAGTCAGGGTATTATCTTCTCTGTCACTGGTGATGGCTTCACTTATTGCCTGACATTTTCAACTGATGCAATAGTATCTTGTAAAACAATCTGTTACAATCCTTCACAAAGGATTTTTTTTTCTTTAAGCACATCAAAGATGTGACTTTGTCATGTAGTGCCTGTATCCTACACTTCAGCTGACTTATTTAATGCTGCCCTTTTACCACATAGTGATCAGCATTATAACAATACTGGTAGTAACATGTAAACTACTCAAAATCAATCAATCGATCAGTAGCTTTCATGTGTTTCACTTGTGAGCCTGAGCTATGTTTTCATATGTATTGTAACCAGATAATTGCAGGTGAATGTCTGCTTGAATACAAAGTTATAATTTCCAAACTCAGACTTCACCTGAGCTTTAATCATGCTGTATCTGAAGCCACCTTGAAAGTGAAGTAGTCATAAATGGGAAGCAATACCTGTATAGCCCATATATCCCAGCCAATGTAAACATCCTGGTGCAAGTAATGCTGTTACTGTTAATGGCAGCTCTCATCACTGATCACTAGTAGATGTTAACATGCCCTCCACTCTATAAAAGACATTCAGGAGATTTATAGCTGGGTTGCTATGATGTTATAGTGAAGTCAGAGGGAGTGCTGTGTAGTGCAGGAGGTTGATATACAATAGTTATATCAGCTGCCGGTCAGTGTAACAGACCAGATATGTACTACAGTGATGCCAAAAACAGCAGTGTGTGGTGCATAGGGGATAGTTACAGAGAAATTAATATTGTAACTGATTTTATGTGGATAGCTGCAGCTACTTCCCGTGTTCTTTTTCTTTCTGCTAAATTCTTATTATGTAATTCAATTTAACTTTAATAAAAAATAGAAAGTAATTGTAAGAGGTGGGAGGAAAAACTTACTTTCACTGTAAGTTAATATTACTGTATCCATCACTGATTGATATCTGCTCTTGACTGTCTGCCATTTATTTGCTTCTGACACATTCCATCTGCTTACCTGACTCATTTATGCTATTAGTGGTATTTATTTACCACCAACCCACTATTAGTAAGATTTATTTCTCTATTTATTTAATTGAAAACTGTTGAATGGGGTAGTGGATTGAGCTTAGCTGGGCAGCTTCAGCCGTATACTAGTGTTACAAATAACCAATGCAGTAAAACAATAGATTAAGTGATAGAAAAGTAGCAAGTAAAAGCTTATTTAGTATAATGCATTGAGTGAAGATTAAGTAGGTAGCTGCTAGGTATGATATAACAAAAGGAAATAATAAAGCAGAACTACTGTAGCACATCATAGCCAGTGGCTCAACCAATAGGATACTTGCTTTTGATGCTGGGAGATCAGAAGACTGTGGGTGGTATTCCTATATTAGTTGCTTGGATTTGTTTCCATTGCTGACAATACATTACAACATCAGGGGGGGTGCTCCTTTGGATGAGGTGTTAAACCAATATCCCAACTGTCTCAGTTGTTGGGAAATTATCCCACAGTACTTATTAAAAAGAGTAGTGACACTTTATTCAGCCTTCCAAATTCTTTCCATGTTACATCTTTCCAAAATAGATTACTTCACAAGTTCACTTCACTTATACTTAACATATCTGGTGTTGTATAGATGATAGGATACCTAAAAGACCAACTCTCAAGCTATGTGATCCATGTCCTTATTATTGTCGCATTTCTTACAAAATAAATCATGGCATCTTTTCTGCCATATTGTCCATCCAGCCAAGGTAACTTTTATTTTCATTTGCTGACATTTCTTTATAAAACACATGAATCAAATTTTAAGACTTTTAGCTTTCAAATTTCAACATTATAATTTGTCCCAGAATCCATTTGATGTATTACATTTTAAATAGGAGAATTTCTTTGGTGCCATGGTCAAATTTCCACTAGTCAGTGAGAATAACCACATCACACATCCTTTAAAAGGAAGCCACTGGCCTAGGGAGACTAATCCTGTCAAGAAAATATTAAATAAAAGAAATAAATGAAAGTAAAGGTATTGAAGTATATAGGTTAGAATCACATAATGTACACAGTGGTTTAACTTACATAGTGTATGTCACAGATGTTGTGATAAGACATTATCGGTATATATTTATGTTATTTAATGTTTCCAACAAATATAAGAATGGCTGTGGTAACACAGAAGGATTGTGTGAGATTGCTCAGGTAATTGAACTTTGAAAGAGGAGCAATCTTCTCTAATAGACATGCAGTTATGGAGTTTACGATTAAATTCATCTTGTATTTAGGAATGTCTGCTACTGAATTTTACATTGCCTTGATATGACTGTTTATCATGGTGTCACTCGTTTGCATTTCTTACAAGGAAGTGACTGAACTGATAATACTCACAAGCCATTTTAAACATGTATATGTATAATTCATATATATGTATGAAGGGATATTACAAAGTGCCAACCTGAGGACAGGGAACATGGGAGGTGTGCTTAAGCAGAGATTGCTCTCCTTCCAAAATTAAAATTGTCACTTAAAAAACACTTTATTTGAATCAGCATCACGCAAGGCATATGCCACACATGTTGAAGTCAGAATTTTTTGATAGAGATCATATTATAAAATTAACAAAAAACTCACTGAAATGCCCATGCAGTATAACATCTAATCAAATAACTGCCAGACATATTATAGTGCATGTGATTTGTCCATACCTTTTCAGAAATGTTTTCCTAAGAAAACAGAGTAAAAAGGCAAATACCCCAAATCGCCATTAAATTCTTCAGCCATTGTTAACTCTGAACATGAATAACAAAACGTCCATCAAGAAAAATAAAAGTCTATACGTTAACTTTTAAATATGTTTGTCACATGAGAACATTTTCCAATCACCTGACTTTTAGATCCAGGACTGTGTGCTTGAATTTCTAAATCATAAGTCTCCTTCTTCAAATATAGGGTTTCTGTATTTTAAGAGAAGTAACCTGCTTCCATCTGCATGTAATCAGTTTTTTAACCTCCAAAAGGAAAACATCCAGAATTTTCCCTCCCCTAGCTTTTCAGTAATCAGAAATGGCATTAAAGTAGGAGTTAACTGAAGTTGTGAAGATCAAACCCTGTCAAGAAACCGTTGGATAACTACCTTAAATTGATTTAAGTTGTCATAGTTACAGAAGACATGTTTTATGTCACCCAGACAACCATTCTTACATCTGTAGAAGTAGCTGGGGACCCCTGGTACATACAGTTCAATCTAGCTGGTACATAAACATACTAAACTGAACACTACCAGCCAAATAATCAGTATATTCTGGACTTGGTAGACTATCTTGGTAACTGATGAATTTTTAGATCAGGTGTCATCTGCCAGCTTAACAAGTCTCTCACTCTCTTACATTAACTTATATTTCCTAGTTATCAAAGCTCTTACAGATAATAGCTTATATGTTGACCTTATTTGCTTTTCTACTAGGTGATCTTCTCCATTCTTGCAACACCCACTAAATAAAAGGCCACCTACAATTTTCCTCCATATTGAACACCTTCAGTTTGAGGGCCATCTTTGTAATAATGTCATACCAGTACCCCAAGTTCCAGACATAAAGAAAGGTTCAGGAGAAAGCACTGATATCCAAAAAACAGCCTGCAATATCAGGATTTTGCAAAAAAAATAAGCTGCTAGGGCCCAGAGCCAGAAAGCTATGCAGTCCTACTATTCTGGAACTGCACTCCATGAAATGCTTCAGCTGTATTAGGCCATGCCTTTGGTATTCTTCCTTTGCTTTCCTGATTGTGATTGAACTTCCCTTGTCAAAGTGAAAGTGATCTGAGAGTGCTAACTTGATTTAATATTCTGCTTTATTGTTACACTGTTACTTGGAACCTTTGCCCCTAAAGGGCTATTAAATATATATATTTTTTCCAAATAGCTTTATAAATAACTTCTGTTTAGGAGATATAACAGACTTAACAATGCAGCTTTAGCATAACACTTAAAATTTGAAACTTCCATACCCCTTTCTGAATGTGGAAGAGCAATCAAGTTTCATGCAAGCTGCAGTTTGTCCCCCCCCCCCAAAAAAAGTTCCAAAGTCTGATAATGCAGCCTAACAAATATCAAATCTGGGGGGACAGCTAAGAGTTCACTGGTAGCATATAAGATTAAAAGGAGTGCTTGGTGCTTGGACCCTCTTTGAACATCAAGAATTAACTTCTTCCACATAGATAGGTCATTTTTTTTCAAAATTATCTTCATAAGTAGAAGCTATAATATAATTTTAATGGTATAGAGGTGAAACTGTCTATATAAATTCATTTCTGAGACTCCAAGACTCCAGTGGTATCTTCAGTTTATTCATTTCTGCTTATATTATTGAAACCAATCAAGAAAGGTTATTTTTAGCAATTTGAAGTTACAAGAAAGTCAGGCTTTATCTAAGACTAAGGTTGATTGTCTTGAAACTAATGGTGTCTAAAAAGACAATGGGCAGCATGGGTGAAGACAGATTTGAGTCAATAATGTTGGTTCCACATAAGATTCACATTAGATTATTGGACTACATTAATCAGTCAGATAAATGAATGGAATAATTTGAAACAGCTTTGAGTTTTCATTCTGACCAGCTGCTGGATTTGAAAGAGGCATGAATAAGGTTTAACAAAGAATTATCATTTCAGAATCAGTATTGGAGCTGCTGGTGACTGAAATTGTCAATGTAGAAGATACTAACAGGCATAAAAATCTATGATTCATAGGTAATCCTGAAAAGAACAAGGTGGTGAATTGTGTGGCTGTCATGAAAGATATGTGGGTAGAATGGACTTTGCTGAGAGAAGAGATAAGAATTGACAGAGTCCACAGGGTTTTCTTTCTCAGTCACTCCAGATGAAGTTTCCTAGACTCCTGTTGGTATGCTTCCATACCCATGGACTTAAAAAAGGAATTTGCCAAATCTGCGGTCTTCTAGAAAACAATAAATAAATGTCAGAAGTAGCAGTGTGGCACTATCACGGTTATTCTTCTAGAAAAGGGCAAATGAGAACAACTTTCTGTAATACAATGAAGCTGTGAAGGATAGAGGTTTAAATTTAAATTGGTGTATACAGTCTGCTTTTGAGTGAAGTCTGCTGTGGAACAGTTACAACTTATGCTTCTGAGGATGCAGAAGCTGAACTCCATCCACTGCTGAATAATGGAAGTGAGAGCTCACTCTGCATGGCAAGAGTTGCAGTGGAAATCTTTCCAAGCACTATGGTGCAGCTGAGAATGGAAACGTGGACACTGACCCTGTCTTTAAGTGAAAAATGTTAGAAAGGGAGAATGCAGTTTTCAAGTGAATCAGAAAAGAAGTAATCCAGAAAGTTTGTTTCTAGTTAAGGCTGCAAGTTTCTGTCATTGAAGACTGACCCAAGATGCTAACTGTTTTGCCTGAATTTTTTTAGATGGCTGGACACCTGGGATATTGTTGATTTACCTGTAAGTATAATATTTCTGCATCCACAGCTCTGGGCTTGACTTTTAAAGAACTGGATTAATAAAATAAGATATTGAAGACTTACTGATTTCAACAATTTTCCTCTACTCAAAGCAATGTATATAATTTTGGTGTATATTTTGGTGTATAGTGTACCAAATATATAGATTTATTTGTATAGCATTGCTGCCTTTTAAAATGAAACATCCTAAGATAATGTTTTTGTCTGTACTTATAATAGGAATTAAGAAGAACATCCTGCAAGAAGATAGTTGATCTTTCCATTTGCCTTTTTGGGCAGGAAGAGGAATTTCTTTGTTTAATAAACTGAGGAGACATTTAAAGGATCGTTATATGACTGAAAAAAAAAATAACTGCTAAGAGTGACCCAAAGTGCAATGACATTTTTTTAACAAAGAATAACATTTTTCTGTGTAGCTGTGAATGTATGACATTGATGAAATGCAAAGGTTGCAATTAGCTCAATAAATAGAAATAATGCATTTGTAATTGTTAACGGTTGTTTTTAGTTGGGGGGGAAATGTTGGTCTTCCTGAATTATTATCCAAGCCTTAGATTTAACTCAAGGAATGAGATATTTTGAAAGTTGGATGCAAATATGACTGTAATTCAAAGTGAAGGGGTGCTCTGAAATTAATGAATGTTGTGCTGGAGAACATAACAGGCATCTTTTGGATACTACTGAGACTGTTGCATACATAAATCCAGAATCTTTCTTCTGTTAAAAACAAATTGTCTCCTTCTTTAAGAGTATAAGAGAAACTGTAAGATATGTTGTAGTTTTTCAAAGTTTGGACAAATTACTGTTGAATGTTGTTGTTATTTTGATATATATTATTTATAATTTATAAGCAGTTTTAGATTATGATGCAAGAATTGCCCTTTAGAGAGTTGCAAAATAATGCAACAGAAGTCAAAATAATGTTATATTTATTATTGAATTAAGTACCTGTTTGTAGCTTTTACAACCAAAAATTATGGGTAGATGCCAGACAGGAAGGTACTGTAATAGAGATCTCCTATATAATAAGTAATGTTTACGATCTTATCATGTAATGTTAGTGAATTGTCATTTCCTATTAAAAAAAAAAAAAAAAAAAATGCGGTATTTGTGTACTTTAGGCGGGTGGCCATGGTTCACATTGTTGCCTCACAGATATGTTATGCTTTTAAATGTTATAGTGTCATATGGGCTTTATAGTTCTATGACTGATATGAGAAACGGGAAAGCGTGTATTTTGCTCTGTTTTTTCGTTGAATTTAAAATGCTATGTGCAATGACAAGCGACTAAAAAGGGATCCTTTCCCAAATATGGGCATAACTTCCTTGAGAACTATAAGTAATAGTTTGATTGTACCAATTATAGGCATAATGCATACTATTGACCCATATGAATATATATGATTTATATAATGAGAATTATTTGTATTTTAAAAGTATTTTAATCTGTATATACAAGTCTTCATTACTGAATGTATGCACATCAGCGTGATTTTGATAAACTATCTTAATTGCATTTGATTTATTTGCTAATTGATTGAATAATTGGCAATGTCTTTTTTACTATAAAAATAGCTGAAATTTTAGTAAAATTTGTAACCTGATGAAGCGCATCTTGTTGCGTGAAAGCGCTTGTTTTTATTAATAAAAATATTTAAATTTTGCTCCTCGTGGTGGTTTCAAGCAAAACTTGATCTTCAGTTCTTCTACCTTTGATGCAAGGAACCTTTGGATGATCGGCTTTTGTCTTTTGCTATTGGTATTCCTTTTTTTGTGCTTAGCTGATCAACACACGATGGAAATACCGAATATTGAATTAGACTACAATCCAGTAAGTACGATGGCAAATGAAAATTGGAACTGTCTGTTTTATCAGAAAGAGAATCCGCTATTGCAAATGGACATTAATGGTGATGCCCATACTAGTCCGTCCAATACTAGTGAGAATTTATATGAATTTTTTGGAAGTTTGAGAAATCTGGAAAATGATCTTTATCGCCTGCATAGGCTCGTCTGGCAGAGAAGGCATCTACAAGCCTGCATACATTTTAAGGTTATCCCTCGTGGCATGCGGGTTCTGTGCATGCCGACTTACGGGGATAGCCATCCAGAATTACTTTGTCAATGGCAACAGCTGAACATTGATTTTGGAAACAGATATATCCAGTTGCTGCTGGACTACTTTGCACCGATTGAAGCGGAGCTCCTTGTGAAGGTAGAGGAACAATATAAATTACTTACTGCTAATTATCAAACTGAGTTTTGTAACTCAAAGGTGCAAGCCATGAATAGACAGTTAGCTTTATACAGTAATAAATTGGAGCAGATAAAAACTAGAAAATTAAAGCGTGATTGTGAAGATTTTCATCTCGGCCGTATTTTTGTTTGGCCGAGAACCAGCTTGAAAGATAGTTCGCAATCTACACAAGCATCAGTAGCCCCATGCCCTACTAACAATGATACAGTGACTGTGTTGAATGACTCAATGAACACTAGATTAATGCCAGAAAATGTTATTAATGGAGAACCTAATGTGTCCGATACACCTGTTGCATCCCTGCCCTGTAATCAGCAGGGATTAGCTAACCAAAGTGCTTTGGGTGCCAAATCTAAAGCTAGCAGTTTGAATCATAGATTTATGGCACCTGTACCTTTAAATTTTCCTCTCCCTTACAAAGGTGCAGTACGCACTCGTTCCAACAGCCGGGGAAGGGGAAAAAGGAAACTATCGGGAGAAATGCCGGAACAAAGAAGAAAAATGAAAGCCTGAATTGCTTGTTTTTTAATTTAACAACAAGGACATTTACATCGAATGAACAATATGTCTTAAATAAGGGTTTGTCATTTATCCCCTCAAAACATAGCATTGTATCTGATACTTTGATAGGTTTACGCTTGTTTTGTTGAAAACTATCCCTCAAGGTTTTATTTAAAGATGTTTTACCTAACAATAATATTGGTCAAGATACCATAATCTGTAGAAAGAAAAGTACTTTTGTACCTCCATTAATACAACCTATTGAATGCTTTATGAAAACATGTGAGCGTGACTTTTATCACTATTATGACTGTCATGATAGCAAAGGTAATTTTGTTAACTTAAGCTCAATAGAGAAATGTGAACTACATGGTCTCTGTAATGATACAAGTTTGGTGTTTAAACCGGCAGATAAGGGAGGGGGGATTGTTGCCATGGACACAACTTTTTACCAACAACTAATGTCAAATATGTTGAATAATGACAGTGCATATAAGGTAATAGAGAAATCGGATGTCACATCAATAGTGCAATATGTACATGATACCTTTTATGATTTATTGATGACAAGATCTATAGAAAAATCTCTCTATGATTTCCTTATGATAGAACTACCTTTGATACCCACAATCAAGGGTTTGCCTAAGCTACACAAGGACAAATATCCACCTCCATTGCGTCCTATTGTATCAGGTGACCATTGGGTCACACAAAATGCATCTTTATACATACAAACCAAACTGGGAATACTGGTGAAAAAAGTACCTACTATACTACAGGACTCCTATGAACTATTGGGTGACCTTAAATTAGACATGGTAAAAACTAAGATTAAAGCAGATACCCTATTAGTTACGTTAGATATAGAGAGTCTTTTTACAAGTATTCCTAACGATTATGGTATAGATGCGGTAAGATCCCATCTGACAGAAATAAAAATGGATAACAACAAGATTATGAACATCTGTTGTATGTTAGACTTGGTTTTAAATAACAACATTTTTTTGTACGATCACACGGTATATGCACAAACATGGGGGGTGGCCATGGGCACCCCCTGTGCTAATGCATATGCCAACCTTGTTGTGTACAGATGGGAAAAAGAAAATATCTTTAATGATCCTAGGTTCAACAATGTGGTTCTATACAGGCGATTCGTAGATGACGTTCTACTATTGTGGAATGGTGACGTTGATACTTTGAATGACTTCATTACTTTTATGAACACTACTACATCTTTCTTTAGATTTACACATGAGTATTCTAAATTAAGTGCCAATTTTCTAGACATTACTATTATAAAAAGAACTAACAATGACTTGGCTACTACACTTTATAGGAAATCCTGTTGGAGGAATGGAGTCCTCCACTTTGACAGTCTACATCCACGTCACATATTTCAAAACATTGTAAAGAGTCAGATGAATAGGATATTAAGGATATGTAGTGATAAATCAGATGCACTACAGTTAGTTGACTCTCAAAAAAAGTATTTTTTTGGATAGAGGATATCCTATAAAATTGATAAATGATATAACTGAATCCTTGTTTGAGAGTTCAATACCTCGGAGAGAGTTAGTAAGAACACAGAACAAAAAGAAAATGACTCAAAACATCGTATATGATATCAAATATACTAGTGACGTGCAACATTTAACCAGAATTGTGAAAGGAAATTGGAAAATTTTATTAACAGATCCAATACTTTCAGGATTGCTTGGGGAAAAACCTGCTTTTAGGTATAATAATTGTATGAATTTGAAAAGGCTGCTTTGCAAAGAGAAATTAGACACTGTGCCGATTGACATTAGGGCTCAAATGAAAACAGGCACTTTTGCTTGTGGCAAATGTTCACTTTGTAGATATATAAATAGGACAGGAGATTTTAATGTCCCAGGTGTTGAATTTAATTTAAAACCCACTTTTTATGCAACATGCAATACTCGAAATGTAATATATCTAGCCACCTGCAACCAATGTAACGGTTATTATGTGGGCATGACATCACGAAGGTTTAGAGACCGAATATATAACCATGTCTATGATATAAGAAGAAACAGTCCCACTAATGCATTGGCCGTACATTGTAGTACTCATCCTCAACATAGTTTTGTGTTTCAGATTTTGCAAGTAGTAAATCCTAATAGAAGAGAAGGTGACCATATGAATACTTTGGAAACATTTGAACTTAGGTGGATTTTGAGATTGAAAGCTCACATACCACCTGGACTAAATACTATGATCAGCATTCGACCTGCGCTATTAGGTCTTGTATGACTTATCACATTACTATACCCTTGTCAGTATGGTTTTTGTCCCGTTCCATATTTTGTCTATCATTAGCTATTTTTAACTATGACCTGGTTCCTCATTTTCTGCTTGATAATGTGTTTATTTCTTTGGATTTGTCACATATTCCATGAATATATTTTGTTACCTTGTAATACCACACCTCCTAAACACTTAATGTGTTGAGATCCTTTTACTGACACGTAGTGTTTTTAGAGATATATTCTATATGATTAGCCTATATACTTATTGGAAAAGTCTCTCTAGAACCATATCACTTTATTTAATATTTAATATAAGACTTGTGAGGTGCTTTTAGAAATAAATATAATATAGATTATGAACCTTATATATCCTGATTATTTTAATGGCGAGATCTAGTCTATATTTCAAATTTGATTTATTCTAGAAAAAAGGAGAAAAAAAGATAGAAGAAATAACATTCATGTTAATCAACTAACTACATAAATAGGGAACTGTTGAGACACATAAGCATGTGGACTAAATTTGAAACTTGTATAACATAATAATATCTTTTGTGATGTACAAGTTTCTATAATTACCTCTACTGTGATGTTAGTAAATGGCTATATATATAAGGGGCGATGGAACTTTTTTCTATTTTGTTTTTCATCTTGTTTTTAATCTGTTTCAGTTAATAAGTTGTGTTAAAAATATATATTTTAAAATATATGTAAGTTTAAATTTGCTATGTCATAGCCACCACAATGGAATTTTCTATATATATATTTCATGTCCATATTTGTATTTGTTATATGACACATTTAATAACATCCTTAAAACATATATTATCTAAGAAATTAATTATGATAAATTTGAGCTGTCTAGAGACTGATGATTTTGTCAGACACAGAGATTAGTAGAATAGTGATATATAACTCTTGTGCCTATATATGTATTTATCAGTCCTTCTAGCCTTTTAGTTTTTAGCTTCGGCTTTCATTGGCTGAAACACAATTAATTTTTTGGTATGGACTTCTAGTGGAAGAATATTTTATGAATTTACAATATGTTATGCTTTTAAATGTTATAGTGTCATATGGGCTTTATAGTTCTATGACTGATATGAGAAACGGGAAAGCGTGTATTTTGCTCTGTTTTTTCGTTGAATTTAAAATGCTATGTGCAATGACAAGCGACTAAAAAGGGATCCTTTCCCAAATATGGGCATAACTTCCTTGAGAACTATAAGTAATAGTTTGATTGTACCAATTATAGGCATAATGCATACTATTGACCCATATGAATATATATGATTTATATAATGAGAATTATTTGTATTTTAAAAGTATTTTAATCTGTATATACAAGTCTTCATTACTGAATGTATGCACATCAGCGTGATTTTGATAAACTATCTTAATTGCATTTGATTTATTTGCTAACTGATTGAATAATTGGCAATGTCTTTTTTACTATAAAAATAGCTGAAATTTTAGTAAAATTTGTAACCTGATGAAGCGCATCTTGTTGCGTGAAAGCGCTTGTTTTTATTAATAAAAAGATTTAAATTTTGCTCCTCGTGGTGGTTTCAAGCAAAACTTGATCTTCAGACAGGAAGGTACTGTAATAGAGATCTCCTATATAATAAGTAATGTTTACGATCTTATCATGTAATGTTAGTGAATTGTCATTTCCTATTAAAAAAAAAAAAAAAAAAATGCGGTATTTGTGTACTTTAGGCGGGTGGCCATGGTTCACATTGTTGCCTCACAGCAAGAGGTTCTCCAGTTCAATTCTTGGCTGGGATGCCTTCTGTGCAGAGTCTGCATGTCCTCCCTGTGGTCGTGTGGGTTTCCTCCAGGTGCTCCAGTTTCCTCCCACATCCCAAAGACATGCTGTAGGTGGATTGGACACTCTAAATTGGCCCTAGGTGTGAGTGCACGCATGTGTGTGCCTTCTGTGGAAGGTTGGGCACCGGGCTTGCATCTCAGCACTGTAAAAACTCCACTGCCAATTGTGAGTGGACAGGTGATCCGCTGTGGCGACCCCTAACCGGGAAAAGCCGAAAGAAGAAGAAGAAGATTTGTGTACTTTAGGCCTGTGTTTCTGTTACTTCCAGAAATGCATTTGAATGATATTGAAAAGGTGAAACTAAGGAACACTGTGTATAAATTATTAGGCTTTTCATCATATTCATTGAGAGACTGAAGGAGTGCTGTTATACCTTTGCAAAGAAGTATGGCTTTTAAGCTGATGTAAGTACAGAAAGATAACAAAAGTAGAGTTGCCTTAGGAAGAGAGTTGCTAGAAGAATGTAACACAAAATTGTGAATCTGTACATCCCATCATGAATTGCAGAACAAACTATAGCTAGAATATTTACAGAGGATAGCACAGTGGGAGACGCGGTGGTGCAGTGGTTAGCATTGTCGCCTCGCAGCAAGAGGTTCTCCAGTTCCATTCTCAGCTGGGGCGCCTTCTGTGTGGAGTCTACATGTCCTCCCCCTGGTTGTGTGATGTTTGAAAGATGTGCAGGTAGGTGCGTGTGTGAATGGGTGTGCCTTATTTGAAAGTTGGGTGTCGGGCTGGCAACTCAGCACTGTAAAAAATCCACTGCCAATCATTAGCAGACCAGAGTTCTGCTGTGGTGACACCTAACTGGGAAAAGCCGAAAGACATTAGTTTTATATTATAGCACAGTGGGGGAGGAGTAGAACACTGAAACATAATTTTTCTACTAGTGAGGTGCATATTGGTCTTAGAGCTCATAGAGTTCCTGTGTTAGGGAGATTTATTTCTAAATATGCTATACAGATGGGATGGCAGATGCACGTGAGGCATTAAAGATTCCTAGAGATAGTTACACTTGTTTCTCATACAAGTGTAAATCATACTTTTGAATAGAGAAAACCATGGCCAGCAAGGAACATGAATATCTTTTTGAGACTTTGTGTACATCTTCTGCTTTTTTATGGGACTACTTTCTATTGCTGATGAAGGGTATGCTGACAAGGAATGGTTTGAGGAAATATGGAGAATTACCCTGTTTTTGTCAAGGGGAACATTTTGAAAGCAGACACAAGTTGTTTTTAGAGTGTAACAATGAGCTTTCCATACAACAGGAAGTCGGATAATAAAAGTGTTGGACAGGCACAAGGAAACCCTAAGGAATTTTTTAGGGAATTTTGTAGATGAGAAAAGACAGTTACTATATGCAAAACTGGCCAGGTTACATGCAGTGCTGCTGAAGGCAAAAGAAGGAGTGATTCACAAGAAGGAAGAGGCTGAATTTAAGGTGCTGAAGTTAAACAATAATACAGATATTGCTAGGTTATAGGTAGAACAAACTAAGAGCAAGATTTGAAATGGCATCTAAATGACACACGTATTTAGGTGTAAGGCTTAGACAAAAGAAAACAGAGAGATTAATATGCAATATTGTTGAAAAAAGGATGGAGGGTTTTTGAGAAATCTAAAGATATATGGGGACGTTTTGCTCAAGTTTATGAATAGCTATGTGAAGAAGAGGCAGATTGGGAAAGAAACATAAACAAAAATAAGAGACTTCCTAAGTAAGCTCCCATGAAAAGGTTGGTAAGAGGATCAGGGGAGCTGCTTGATGCAGGACATTACTGAGGATGTGGTAGAAATAATATTGAGGGATCAGAGGAGGGGTAAATAATCTGGGCTGGCTAGTTGACCATTAGAAATACATGCAATACTTAAAGATAAATTTATCATGGGCTTTTCTAAGCTAGTTGATTATATTTTGGAAATTAGAGCGACACCATTTTTCTGGAAACAAGCTATAATAATGTTTATTCAATTTCTGAAACTAGGCAAGTGTCCTTTTAATGCTTAGTCAAATAGGCCAGTATCAGTACTTATTTATGAATAATACATTATTTACTGTACTAGTTAAAAAGTAAAAATAAACAAATAATACATCAATGCACAGCTGAAAATAGAAAGTGTTTAATGAAGGTAAGTGCTTTAACGATCAAACGAATTCTTCATCAGACCATATTTCACAAACTAAAATGGATAAAAATAAATACAAAATCCTAGTCAATCAAAATACAGTCATATCAAATATATCCAATCAAAATGTTTCCTAAAATAATAATATGCTAAACACAGCAAATGACTGAAATGTCCAATCAAAAATGCATTCGAAATAATGTGTCCAATCAATAAAAAACAACAGTGAAAACTGGATTGAATGAAAGGCAGCCTATCGAAATCAATGAACCAAATTAAAATGAGTAGACACAACATCAAATCAGAGTATACTATTCAAGTGTTCTATCCAAGCAACAAGAACCACAGTGAACCTCCTGATTGGATATGAAAAACAAACAAACAAAATCATGAACAAACTATTAAATTAAATGCTTCTCAATGCTAAAATCATCTAGTTAAACCGCAGGACTTTAAAACTGGTTTCAAAGAAACCATCCCATTCAGACCTGACCCCCTGTCCGCTCTAAATTTAATAATCCACCTCAATTCCATTTTCTCCATTATGTTATTGAAATCACTAAGTCTCAGGTTCTCTTGAAGTGTCTCAAGGACCGTAAACCTAAATGTATGCAAAGTACCTTCTTCTTCAATGTGTTTCACTAAGGCATTCAAAATGTTATGTGTGAGAATGCTATAAACATGTTCTTTGGTCTTTTCCCTCCGAGTTCTATTTATTTTTCCTGTATAAAAGGATTTACAAGACAAACAATGTGCAAGATAAATTAAAATTTATGGATGGTGCTGTGTTGCAGCAGTTTGCGTTGTCACCTCACAGCAGGAGGTTCTCCTGTTCGATTCTCAGCTGAGGTGCCTTCTGTGTGTAGTCTGCATGTCCTCTCTGTGTTCATGTGGGTTTCCTCTGGGTGCTCTGGTTTCCTCCCACATTACAAAGATGTGTCTGGAGCGTCTCTCTCTGGGCCTCCACTGAAAATTGACTCGTTCCAAGTTAGACTTTCCCTGTAAACAAATTTTAAACAAAATTAAATAAATAAGTAAATAAATTAAATAAATTTTGGGTACCACAGTCAGCAGTAACATGAAATGCTTGACTTATATCTATATCAGGATGTATGAAAAAATTACTGTCATCCACAAAAAACACAATAGTTACATTTATCACAAAGAGATGTACATGCAACATCTCTAACAGATACGTTTTCCCTTCTGTCATTAGGGTAACATAGTTTTCTCTTAAGGGACTTCCTGTTTTTAAAACAAAAGTGTGGTACATTACCAACTAAGTCCTTGATTCTATTGTCAGTCATAAGGACTTGCCAGTGTCTTTTAAAGACACTGGTAAGCCGACCCACATCGTTAGTGTATAACAATGGAATAAAAAATGTACTGGATCTTATTAACGGACTTCTCTAGTGTGTCAGGCTGAGAAGTCCGCTTGTGAAGAATTTGTGCTTCTTTATTATTTACTGTATAAAAGATTATCTTTTATTGTCCCCTCATTGACTGAATTGGAACAGATTTTGTTTTTAATTGGGTAAGAACATCCATGATAACTTATTGAAAACAGGTGTGTTAATAGAATATGCTACAAAAACAAACATTTTTTTAGAGTGTGTCTTTTTTCATCCACGTAGCTAACTAACAGCTGACCCCAGCACCTTTTCTCAATCACTCGATCTTCCTACTCCTCCAACTCCCCTGAACTTACTCCGGTTAGGAAGGAGATTGATGTATCCTGGGACAGTGTCACACTGCTGCTGTGCGAGTGTGAGTATTTTTACATATTTTATATCTTGACCTCAGTGTATGCCCAGTGACATGCCAAGGGTGGGGTGTGCAGTGGCCATCAGCACTGGACCACCCCTTATTTCTGTAAGGGGCTGACATCAGCAGGATGCCCTACCCACCGTGAAGCAGCATTTTGCTGTTCCCTGGTTACTGCTAGGGAAATTAAACCATAAGGTATGATGCAGTCATGCATGCCTCCCCCCCACCCAGCAGATGGGCAAACCCTTCCTTCCCTGCCTGTGCCTTAGAGTTGCTAATTAAACCCATTTCACCTGGGCCATATTCAATGCTGTACCCTGAATACCATAGTGTACCAAACAAATATTGCTGATCACAAGTTTGAACACGGCCAAGGATTTGAGATTTTTTTTGGCAAAATTGATTTGAAGTACTAAGAAAGATGAGCTTTCCTGAGAAGTGATAACATGTAATAAAATCTTTCTATTATAATGTCTCAGGACAACATTTAATAAAATCTTTCTATTATAGTGTCTCAGGACAAATAAAGATAGAAAATAGACTTTCCAAAGTTTTATAATTAAATAGAGGTACTAGACAAGGTGCGTCCTCTCTTTTCTCTCTTTTATTTGATGTTTCTCACAAACCCTTGACAAGCAAATAGGATGAAGAACATACAGTTAGAGGGTTTTGAGATACAGGCTTTTATTTACAAGTTGGGATTATACAGGGATGATTCTTTATCTGGTAGATCCTAAACGTTTTTTTGAGAGTAATATTTCAGGAACTTTGTCAATATGGCCGAATTGCTAGAAATAAGATAAACTCACAAAAGACTATTGACATAAAGATTAAATATTTACCTAGTTACAGTTTTTGTGAAGAGTAACCTTTTCCTGAGTAACTGCACTCAGCGGATTTATTTAGGAATGAAGTTAACAGACATAATTGAAGGGTTGCCGATACTAGGAGCATTAGAAGTAAAGTAAAAGATCTGCATAGAACAATTAAATACTATTTGTTCAGAAATAACAAAGAGAATTCAGGCAGTCCAGTGGTTTGTTTTGGCACTAGCATTATATATGTTTCTTAGGGTTTGCCTCTCTGTCTTTCCAACAGATGATTTTTTTTGGTAAATTGAGAAAAAGCACTGTAAAATGTATGTGGGCAGAACAAAATTCTTAGGTAACAAAAACTATTGTAATTTTGCCAAAAGAAGTAGGAGGGTTTGGAGTCCCAGACCTTATTGCAAGGCAGCTAAGAGTAAAATTGTACAGGGGATATCAGGCCCAAAGCACTATTCTAGATGGAAACTCACTTTAATAGTTCATTTGGGAGGGAATCAAATTGATGTATATTTTATTAACGGACAGAAGGCTGGACAGGAAAAGAACAGACGGACATTGATAACAGAACTAATAAAGTTGATAAAAATCATTGAAACAGAACACTTACATTTTGAATGAGTTGGCTTCAGCAGAAGTGCTACAAGGATGGAATCTGCCAGCTCCTGAAGTGTTCAGATGTTGGGAGGTGTGTAGGGGATTAATGTATTGGAATTTGCTAATAACAGGTGGAAAATAATTTAGAGGATGGGATGTATACTGTGGTACAAATAAAGAATTGCACAATAATCTAGTAAATATGTTAATGGCTTTAAAATTGTATACAATCCAAAGGGATGAAGACTGAAATGAGTTACTGAACAGATAGAAAATAGCCAAGAACATCCAGGTAAAAAGGGAGGCATTGATAGACTATATAAAATGTTAAAAGAGTAAGATGCCATGGATCCAAATGAATGTAAAATAACTTGGAAGAGATAAGTGCTACAATCACATATGCAGACTGAGAAAGAGTCATCCTAACCCTGAGACACGTTGCAACAGTGAGGGAATTTAGACTTTGTGATAGGAAATTCTCCTTTAAATATTTTGCACTCAGAACTACTGCACTCCTTTGTTGGAGATGTAAAACCGATTTAATAGGGATTTTGTACTTATCTTTTGACAAGTGTCCTAAATTAGAACAATTTAAAGGGGAAATGCAAAATCTGTGTAATATTATTTGGCCTGGAAGTTTGGTAATCATAGCATCTCTGGATGATTGGCTTAGCTAAAATAGAGAAAACAGTGAAAGGGGCAAGAACTTTACTGAATTTGTTATTTCTAGATGTGAAGAAAGCAGTTACCAGAAAGTGGAACATGAGGGAATCACACAAGATAACTTCAAGCAATTTATAAAGGAAATAAAAGAAATGGAACTTTCATCATCTCATGTCAAAGACAAGGGAAACAATTGTTGCAATGGATGTCATGGGCATTACGGGTGGAAAAATATCTGGTTCACAATTAATAATAACTTTTATCATATACTGTATTCTGAGTGTTTTGACTTGTATTAATTGATTAATGTATCAGTTTTAAAAGTAGTGGTATAGAATGAAACCTAGAAAAAATTAAGCAACCCTCGCAAATCAAACTAGTAACCCACAAAATACAAGAGAACGATAGTCACCCCAGTGTTTATAATTTTTCGATGTCAGCAGCCTGATACCATAAAATGGACTTCTAAAGAGTGTTTAAAAAGACATTTTATTAAACCATTAAAATAAAGTTAATCGCTTTCATCTGTATACTGATCTGGACTGCATCAGAACTGAAAGAACTCTAATTCTTCCATATTTAAGTAGTTTTCATAGGAGTTCATAACATATTGAACTGGAATTTGTCCCTCTGATGTCTGATGCCACACTTACAGTGGCAATTACTGTACTGTAGCAATGTACTATAATTGCATTGCCATATACTTGGGCAGTTGCAAATAAGTACAACTAAACCATTGCTTTTGATCCACATCAGTGCAGAGAACTAGATAGGAACAAACTCCATATAATGTAGTGCCACTGTTCTAAAATAAGACAATAGTTTTTAAAATAATTTCAGTGTGCAGTTGCACTGTGGTAGAGTCATGAGTAATTCATAGTTTTACTCATGATGGTGGACTGTAGTGTGGTCCTGTGAGTAATGATATCCTCACCAAACAATACCCTTGCCAAGGGCAAAATAAGAATTACCACCAGTCATTGTGTACTGCCTCAATATATCTCCTAGAAATAAGAAGATTAAGTCTCTGCAAAAATGAGGCCTTCCATCCACCTCATGCATACCCCCACAAAGTGTCACCCTTAACAAGAATACTTCAAATCTAGCACTTTGGATAACAGCAGCAGTGGAAATGTTTTAGTGATAGATGACTGCATTGTTTGGCACACTGACTCATTACTCACAAGGCTGGACAAGGACTTTGTTACAGTAAGTTGTCATTAAGTCATTAAAGTCTTGAGTGGAATCCTTTTTTATCCTCCAGTGATGCCTAGATGCAAGGAAAAGATAACTGGCTTCAATAATTGGTTAAGTAGCTGGTGTAGTTCCAGGGTGTCCCACATGTGTCAGTGCGGGACAAGAGGCTCAACAAACTTGTTGCCTCCCTAAGGATGGCCTTCCCCTCTCATTCCAAGGTTCTGCATGCTGACTAAAGTCTTTGTAGCCCCTCTTAGTGCTTTATATAGGCAGCGTTCAGTTGATGGGCATTCCAACATAGCTAGCATAAGACTCTGATGTCAGATCACATTAAGGTGAGTTTTCTCAATGCCAGAAGTCAAAATAATAAATTGCCTGATTGTGACTCACTCCCTGCTTTTGTAAAACAGCCACGCTGCATAGTTACTGAAATGTCCGAGTAGTTAGTGAGCCTTGGTTTAAATGTAATGAGAACACTCCCTTTAGGCTATTGTTTTATATATGTTTTTATGCCTTCAGGTCTGGTGACACCTGTGATGGAGTCTTCATATTTGTCAGAGAACATAATTACCTCTAGGCCGATTCTTAGGGACTCACAAAATGAAGTCACTGACCTTCAGATCATTCTAGATGGGATTAATTATCAGTGAATAGCTTGCTATAGACATCTCCTTTGTCCCCTGATTACCATGTATGATTCCCAAAGATTGTAAATAATCTCTCTGTTAGCAAAAATCCATTATTTTGGATGACTTTAATTACCCTTCAGGAAACTAGAATACCTATACCTCCAATGTAGGATATGCACAAAAAATTACTAGACTTAATAAACAAAGATTCCCTTGAGTGGGTTGCTAAATAAACCAACTAGAGGACATGTCCACTAAAGGAGTCCATGAATTTAGTCTGCTGGTCTCTGAGGCCAAGGATAATTGTACATGAAGAAGACATTGCTTGTATTGTCTGTTATTGATCTGGCAGAAAAAACAGAGATTGCATTTCATGTATTGTTTGTGTAGAAATCCTTAGATACCATTTGTTATGAGTTTGCTAAGTGAGACAAAGAAAATTACATGAAAAATATGTTGGGTGAAAATTTACAATGGTGGACATACTTTATTACCCATGGGTGTGTTTTTTTGTGCCGACAGTCCCTTAACTTTATGTAATGGTTTTGAAGTGACAGCATATTGGGGTAAGTTATTTATACCTAAAAGAATTCCCATTGTAAATATTCTCATTCTCACATATTTCTTTTGAAGTGATTTACTCAAATTGTAGTTTCTTTCTGCTTATATCAGCCAAATATTTTTCAACCGATTTGTCTTTGGCAGACTGAATTATTCCCGTTTCAATACTAAATGTCATGAATTGCCGTGCAGAGTAAAATAAGTGGTCTATTTGTCTGCATTCATGATTGCTGAAGGTCAGTTATATATATTTTATCTGTGCAGGTCAAAATGGTGAACATACATTTGTTAGACATAGATGGACTGCTCTGGGGTATACTGAATGCCCGATATTTCCAATTCTCTTTTAGTTGATTGCTGTAAGTTACATTTTGTGAATGTAATATTGTGCATTCAACTGTCTGGAGCTGGCAGCATATTTGTGTTTTGTGGGACATAGTTTTGTTTTGATAGATGCGATAGTTTAGCAAAGCCCTGCTAGTGTGGTTCCCTTCTCTCTGCCAGCCCTTTGAGTTAATGTGACAGTGGAGGTGGAGTTCATATACATAGTGTGTGTGTGTGTGTGTGTGTGTGTGTGTGTGTGTGTGTGTGTGTGTGTGTGTGTGTGTGTGTGTGTGTGTGTGTGTGTGCATGGAATGTAAGTGTGGGGGGTGGGGGTGGCTTACCCCACCCCATATGAGGTTGCAGGGTGACTTGTTACCCCTAGAGAAAATATGCTTTTCTATATTTTTTAGATACTAGACATATTTAGCTACTTCTATACTCTTAACTTCCAAAAGACAGTCTAAAATGCCTTTTATACCAGTAAGAGTGAAAAAGGAGCCAAGTCATTTCCAATTAAAAAAAAAAAAACTGAATTAAACACTGTAGCTGAAGTAGGGCTTATTGAAGTGTGTCTAAAACATGACAACAAAACATAAACCAGAGAATGTTGATGAAAGAAAGTTTTACACACTCTCTCCAGGGCCAAAGTA